>NC_056728.1:1885820969-1885925969 GCF_019279795.1 Protopterus annectens | reverse complement strand
AACAATCCTTTCACTGACCACCTGTTATACTATAAAAGATTCGTGGATGATGTGTTTTTTCTGTGGGTTGGCTCTGAACAAAAACTTAACAAATTTTTGGAATATTTAGGAAGTACATCTTCTTTTTTTGAAATTTACTATGGAGAAGTCTAACACTCATATACATTTCTTAGTCTTAGTTTAAGTACACAAAATAATGAGATCGCACTTCTTTATACTATAAGAGCTGCAAGAGAAACAATCTGCTAATACGTAACACTATGCATCCACAGCGTATTTATTCTAATATAGTTAAGGAGCAACTTCTATGAGCATCAAGACTGCATACAGATGAAAATGAATATACAGTAGCAAATGCTATGATTAAGAACATGTTTTTTTGAAAGAGGATATGACCGTAATGAAGTTGAAAGGATCTCTGAAGAAATTTCATCGTTAAGAACATCCAGAGGAGCACCATACTTTTCAAGTGCACATTCTTTGCAGCATGAGACTTTACATGACAACCGGTCACATAGGAATAGGATAGTTTTGAAATACACTACTGACACACAACAGATATGTAATATTATTAAACATAATTGGTGTATTCTCACTAGTAATGAAAATATTACAAGAATTGTTGGCAATGCACCATGATTCTCATTTAGGAATTGTAAAAACTTAAAGCAGATTTTATGTAATAGCTCTTTGACCAGATTTAAGCTGATTTCCAACAAAAATGAAACTTTACCATGTTCTATGTACACCTGTTTTAAATATATTTTAACCTCAGATGTTTTTGTACATCCAGTGAATGGCAAAGTATACAAGCTAAGATCTTATAGGTTCATAGGTTCATAGGTTCATACTAGGCTATCTGCCCTGGGGCAATTATAAGCCTAGCCCGATTCTGTATGGTTTATGCCACCCCTTGATTTGAGTATACTGTGCCCTTTTTAAGGTTTAGTTTACTGTGCCTCTGTCTAATAGTGACACGGGAGTAATCCCTGGAACAAACCTACGATCCCCCATCCAGTTATCGAGATTCTTCTTGAAGAGATTCAGTGAGGTGCTCTGCCTCACATGAACTGGAATTCTATTCCAGAGCGAAGGGAGCCTCTGGGTTATGAACCTGTCCCTCCAGCAAGTTCTATTTATTTCTGTGCTGAGGTTCAAGTCCCTCAAGCGTGTGGCTCTAAGGGATTTAGATTTACTGAAGTGGAGCATGTCCATTAATTCTGGATTTGACATAGCTTTGTATGTCAGGCATAGATCGCCTCGAAGTAGGCGGTATGCAACTGAGTAGAGATGGAGTTTTTTTAACAGAGCAGCATATGGCATCTGTTTGAGACCCTTGATCCTCTTGGTGAGATACTTTTGGGGTCTTTCTAATTGCTGCAGGTGTCGGGTAAGGTACATCCCAAAAGGGGCATTGTATTCTATGATGGGCCTGATGAGGGATGAATAAAGGGACACGATTACCTCTCTTGATCTAGATGTGAAACCCTTCGTGATGAGGTGGGCTATGTAGAAGGTCTTTCTAGCCACTTTGGCAATGTGGTTTTCAAAGGAGAGATTGCTATCAACTTGGGTCCCCAGGTCCCTAATAACTTTCTGTGTACTTAATGGGTTTCAGCCTATGTGGTAATTTGTGGGCACATTGTTTTTGCCAAAGGGTATGACTATACATTTTTTGGCATTTAGCTTTAAACCATGGCGCTGGCACCAGTTATCTGTCTCTGTGAGACCTTTTTGAAGGATGTTTGTGTCAGCTGGAGAGTTGATTATGGTGCCCAGTTTGCAGTTGTCTGCGAACTTGGTGAGCCATAGTCCTCCCACGTTTGCCTGTACCTCGGAAAAGTATATACTGAACAAGAGTGGTCCCGGGACAGAACCCTGTGGGATGCCACTTGTGACCGGTTTCGAGTCTGACATGGCTCCAGCAACTCTCTGTTCTCTGTTCTGTCTTTGAGCCAGTTTGCAACCCATCTTGTGACATAGGGGTTTATATTTAAGCTGGATAGCTTATCTATGATGCCCGAGTGGGGTATTGTGTCAAATGCCTTTGCAAGGTCCAGATAGGCTGTGTGGACTACCTTCCCTTCATCTATGGCTTTGGTGACTGTTTCAAAGAAGTCAACCAGGTTCAAAAGACAGGATCTGCCCTTGACAAAGCCGAACTGGGTAGGATCTAGTGTCTGTAGGTCCCCAATGTCTTTGTTTATGAGCTCCATGATGATCCTCTCCATAACCTTGCAGACTAAGCTAGTCAGGCTTATGGGGTGATAGTTTCCAGGGTCCGTAGAGGCTCCACCTTTGTGGAGTGGGACCACTGTTGCTCTACGCCATTCTGTGGGCACATATCCTGTAGTGAGGCTGAGATTGTATAGCTGTTTTATTTGAGGGATTAGTTCCTCTTGTAGGTCATGTAGGACGCAACCTGGGACGCCATCTGGTCCCATGGAAGCAGTGTTTTTTGCTTTGGAGAGGGCAGCCTTCACCTGAGCATCTGAGATGTTTGGGAGGCAGCCCTTTGCCGGGGTAGATACTTGCTCTCTTGGGGGAGGGGGGGTGGAGAAGTTTGCACTGAACCTGTCTGCCAGGATATTGGCGATGTCTGTGGGTTCAGTGTATTTTTTGTAGTTTAGAATCAACTCAGAACAAGTCTGGGAGTTGCATCCCAAGTTTCTAACATAACTGAAAAAAGCCTTATGATTGTCTTTGGTGTCCTATGCAATTTTTCTCTCGAAGCTGGCCTTGGAGGATTTTATGAGGGATCGTAATTTTTTGCTAGTACTGATCAGAGATGCCTTCCCTATTAGGGATTTTGCTCTATCATGTAGTAGCTTCCTTCTTCTGTTGTACAGTTTATTTATGGCAGGGGTCCACCAGACTGGACGCCTGCCTTTGGATGATTGGGCCTTGGTTTTGTTTGGGATAGCATGATCCATGCATTCCTGAAGATGTCCATAGAATGCATTTATATAGGATTCTGCAGTTTGGGCTGTAGTTTCCACTGGCCCTGGGGCCTTGAAGGATTCCACTTCGGTTTTGAGAAGTGAGAAGTTCGCTTTTGAGAAGTTTTTCACTGTGGTTTTCTGAGCTGGGGGTGGGGTCGGGATGTGGACATCCAGTGAAATTAATTTATGGTCTGATCTTACCAATGAGGGATATACTTCTGGTGTGGAGCATAGAGTCCCCATGTTGGTAATGATCAGGTCTAGTATGCTGTCCCCTCTTGTGGGAGTGGTGAAGATTTGTTGTTCCATAGCATTTGAGTTTATAATTTCCAGGAATCTTTGGGCTAAGGTGCTGGGGCTTGAGTAGTGCTCCCAGTCAATGTTTGGGTAGTTGAAGTTGCCCAATATAATGGTGTTCGGAGAGATCTTCATGTTCTCCAATGTTTTCAGGAAATCCGAATGGGATTCCTGACTTTGAGAGGGTGGTCTGTAGGATGCTATAAACTGAAAAGCAGTCTTGCCCACTGTTAGTTGCACATGGATGGTCTCCAATACTTCGTGCAATGCCACTAACCTGGAGGTGTGGATATCCTTGATAAATATGGAAACTCCCCCTCCTTTTGTGGTTCGGTCCGGGTTTTGGGGCCGAAAAGCATGATACGAGGTATAGCCTGGTAGTGCTGGGTTGCTCTCTGGAGCCATGAACCAAGTTTCTGTCACTGCACAGATATCGATGTTCTCCATACTGAGGAGAGCTTCGAGTGCATGCATCTTGAAGTTAAGACTTCTGGCGTTTAGCAGCATTACCCTTAGTTTCTTGTTCCTTGTGCTGTCTATGGGGGTGGGTTTGACTTTTGAGCCTTGCCTAAAAAAGGCACTATGGGGGTGGCAAGAGCCTTTGCCAATGTCTGAAAGCCCAGTGGTGACAGGTGCAAGCCGTCCCTAGCAAAGCAACGTGGCTTGTCGAGCATGTCATCCCAGGCTGACAGACACTGGATCCCCTTTGAATGACACCAAAATTTTAGGCCAATTATTAAAATCGATCATTTTGTCTTTGTACTGTGGCATCATTCTAGGTGAGGGTAAGATGCTGCTCAAGGTCAGGGTCATACCAGCCTGGGCTACATGATCAGAGAGCTCTTCTATGTCTCTTTTCATGTAGTCTAGGGAGGTACATCTCAGGTCATTCACACCAGCATGTACAATGACTGAGTCATATTTGTATTTGCTTTGGAGTGACCTGAGTGCTTGCATTATGTGTCGGATCCTAGCACCCGACAGGCAGCTCACCGTGACGTTCTCTTTATTCAGCCTGGTGAGCAGGACGTCAGTGTGTCTGACAATAGAGTCACCTATAACAAGAGTATCAGGTGTGTTATTCAGCCTTAAGGGCTGTGGCTGCTTGGCACGCTGACTTTGTGGGTTATGTGTTGTGTGTGTTTTGTTTTGAGGTAGCATTTGCTTGGATGTCTGCTTTGGAGGTCTCGGTTGCTTAGGAAGATTTTTATTTAGAGCCTCCGAGTATGTTTTTGTGTATTTATGTGTTTGGTTCGCTGATGTGGTGGGACTATGTGATACTGGAATTGTGTTGTGTGAGGTTACCTTCTCCTCCTGACTGGTTACACCAGTTTTGAGATGAGAGAGCTCAGCCTCCAGTTTGGCTAAATAGTTGCATCTCTCACATATATTTGAACCTGTTTGGAGGAGGAGAGGGTTGTCCATGTACATGAGACAGTTGTAACATTGCCTCAAAATTCCCAGATTCACCAGCTGGACTGGAGAGGAAACCATTGACTGACCTTTGGACATGCTAGAGTAACGGAAACTGAATTTAAGATGGACCAATAGAGGACAGGGTAATTGTAGAGAGTATAAGAGTAAGTAGTGCTTATGGTTTAATAGTGCTAACTTGTAGGATTACTTAATTGGACCAGTGAAGGGCCTTAGAATGAGAATATGGTGTTTAAATTGAGAGATAGAGCAGTTCTAAGGGAAAAAGTGAAGAGCAGACTCTGTGGAGCCAGGAATAGTTTAAACCCAATTAGGCGGCGCTGCCCGTTGTTGCGCTATGCACAAAAACACGCAAAAACGTGCAAAAGAGGGTTTTAAGAGAGGAAGATGGAGGAGTTTTGGAATTGACCCAAAATGGCCAATAAAACTACAGTTTCAAGTCAGTAGCCTCTCCCACAGGGGCAGGCAGGCTGCCCAATGTTTTTCACTGCCACTGATCAACAGAGAGACTTTCCTTTAGCCCAAGCAAAACATGGCCTCACAGAAACTTACAAACAGTTCAAGAACAGCAAGCCTGAGCCACAGAGTCTGCAGGGCCAGAAACGTTATTTATGCTGCTTGCTGTGTCTTATGCAGTTCCTTTTATGTTGGCAAGACTAATCGCTAGTTTAAGGAATGCATTTCAAATCATATAATTGACATTAGGTTAAATGATTCTAAGAATCCTTTGATGAAACATTTACTGGAGAATAATAGTCATAGCTTCCGCTTCTTGGCCCTACAGGTCATTAATGAGAATACAAGGGGAGGAGATTTAGTGAATGTTACTGAGACAGCTGAGATGAACTGGATAGGTAATTTACAGGCTGATAAGCTACCTGGGCTTAACTGCAATCTACCTCTCAAACCAGCCCTAAAGGGGTGTAGACTATTGCAATGATTTTGATTCACTGGTGAAGTTTTTAAACAGAGAATCATTTGCATGGAAGGTTTGATGTGATGAAGGATACTGAGCTATCCAAAAGTGTTAATCTTTATGAATGTTTTATTATATTAAAGTTTTAATTTTATGGCAGATTTGGTGGTTGCACTGGTTGCTGCATTTGTTGGATACTTTTTTACCTCAGTGCTTTCCTTTGATAGCTGCCTTGTTGTTGTTTTTTGTTTGTTTATATATATATATATATATATGTATATATATATATATATATATATATATATATATATATATATATATATATATGTATATATATATAGTTCCCTTTGAAAGTGTTGACTTACCAGAATGTTGACTCGCTTAAAAGTGAGATGATAACAGCAAAGGTTTAAAACAGCAAACTCCCAGAACGGCAAATTTTGCCTCTGGGAAGCTAACCACTTGGCCACCATGGCAACCTTTACTCTTTTCTCCACTGTAGTGTGTTGTTGGAGTTGGTATATTTAGGTAGGGGGTGTGGGGGGGTGAAGCCCCCCCCACTTCAGTGGGTTTAATTGGTTTATGATGTGGTCATTAATGGTGACCAAGTGATTAGTTTTCTGGAGGCAAAATTCGCCATTCCAAGAGTTCGCTGTTTTAACCCTTGACTGTTTTCGTCTCACTGTTAAGTGAGTTGATGTTCTGGTAAGTCGATGATTTAAAGTAGAACTGTGTGTTTGTGTGTGTGTGTGTGTGTGTGTGTGTGTGTGTGTGTGTGTGTGTGTGTGTGTGTGTGTGTGTGTGTGTGTGTGTGTGTGTATTAAATGAATATTTTCTAAATTTGTTGGCATGGTACATTTTCTGCTAGTTTGAAAACAGTTTAATAAGAGAAAACTGTATTTGTAAATACTTTGTTTCTGTGTAAAATGTTTTAGTCTGGAATAATGCCTACTTCTAAAACCCTATTATACTAGAGCAGCTCGCTTTCACTGAAAGTACTTTATATGAAGCACACCATCCAGAATATGTACCAGGAATAAGAAAACAAACAGCAATCTCCTTATTATATAAAAGTAGAAAGAAAACATCACTGTCAAACTAAAGTTTATCAGTCTCATACCTCTGTTGTTTAAGATATTTGAAGTACTATTTTTAATGATAACAGTGAGTGCATTTCTGAATTAGAGGCAGCAGATTTCTGTTACTATTACTCACAGAAAAATGTATCCACTTTTATCAATCAAAATTACTTCTTCCAACTTTTCACTTGTGTTTCTGACAATGATGTAGTATCCTTTGTTACATGGTTACAGTATTAATAATTTAGGTGAGTTCCTCTTGGATCCATGATGTACATGGATGGATCCCTGACTCTGAACGAGGAGACCAGGGTTGATTAGTGGCCCCATCAAAGGAGGAGCCAGGGAGGGAGGGAGGTTGAAGTGTGAAGGGGTGTAGCCCATTCGCCTCTCTTAGGTGGTGGGGTGGGCTGTATCTACTCAAGAATAAGTGCAATTTCCATGGTGAAGACAGGGAAAAAATACTCCCATGCCTTGGGAGGGAGCTGCTTGAAAGTCACACTCATTACGGAAGTGAAGGAACTTCCTTTGTGGACAACCTAATGCATACCCTCTCCACCACTCTTTGCTGACTGCATGTGGGTGCATCAGGGCCACATACAAAAAAAAAATACGACACTTGATGGCTGTATGAATGATTGTTCTTCTTTTCAACCCTTGCCCCGGTGATGCGGATCAAGTGGGCTGAATAGCCAGGAGGATTCTACTAATCAACAGGTTGTAGGGTTAAAATGACCCAAGAAATAAATAAATAATTTTAACTGTACTAAAATTTTAGGACATATCACAGGACCAATAAAGAACATATCTGGATGCTGTCCAGTATAACTATGTTTACATCAAAATGTACACACAGTATTCTAGGGCCATTATTATTCAATGTCATTATATTTATATTTCCTCACCTTCAGGGGCATGAATTCAGTGGTAAAATGGATGGGCAGTGGTCAAGACTGTGAATCCTTGTTTTGCATATCTGGCTGAATTTCACTTTACTTTTAGGAGGTAATTGTAATAAGTGAACATTCCCTTCTACTGATGTGCAGTGATACTGGAGATGGTTATAATAACTAGGGGAGGGAAGGACATGATGACATTAAAAGTCAAAATAATTCTGATGAGATATTGAACAACATTTTTTTAACCAAAACTGCATTAAAACAGCATTCAATAACATTTTGATGGTACAGATGGCTAAACTCCAAATTGTGGCCCAGATGGCAAAGGATAAACTAGTGATCTGAGTGCTAGGAGAACTAGCATGGGAAGGTATAGTAGTGACTAGTCCAAACTTGCCTATCCTTGAAGAGAGGTAAGGCCTATCCCATTGACTTCTGAGACTAAGTGGGTAGACATGCATTCAAGACGCAACATTTTGGTAAGAGTCATGCATGTGGCTCTAAGTCATATTTATATGGTAGCCTTCAGGTCAAATGGGAAGAGATGAGCACACAACCAATAGAAGGCACAGTAGGCCATCGTGTATGTAAACATATATGATACCTGTCTTACCTTTAGAGCCAGACAGTAGAAAGTGAACAGTCATTGAAGAATGAAGGCCACCAAGAAGCTTGACTATTGTCCCCTCAACTTTGGACACCAAAAGGGTGGCTATAACAAGGCATGTTCTTTGTAGGAGACATCACTTACAGTGGTAAGGATGATATGGAGTATTACACTGCCAAGGTAGATCCAGAGAAGGAACGGGTTAATAGAGCATCTAGGAGGCAGGGCTTGATGGTCAGCAAGGATAGAGCAGCAGGAAAACATAAAAAATGCACGTCAGTATCCCTCATCTAAATGACCTACATCCCTGGATTTCAAACCTTTCAGGTGAAACTAAATGTGTTTGCATTAACAATGTTTGTAATGAATGGCCTTGGACTATATAAAACATACTAAATACACAAAATTACACATAGTTGATGCTAATATTTTTAGGATTAAAATATTACCCATAAGGACTGATGATAATAAAAAATAAACATGTACAATAATGACTTTTTTCTGATAATGAAGTCGCTGAAAACAATTATATTATTTGTAATATTACATGGTCTTACGCTGTGTGTCTGACTGCAGCTTATGATATATAAGTTTAGTAAAGCTGCCTTAGACATCAGCAAACTAGATGGTCACCTTGGCATTATTTTGAAAGACAAAGAGGTATCTTTTTGTGAACTGTTTGTTTTATTTTTATTTATTTTATCTTTTTTATCAGTCATGACTTAATGCATGAGAAGGCATGAGAAGGCAATCAGGATTTGTTTAGAGCTGTTTGCCTGCTTTGTATCACTGATTTAGTCTGATTCTCCATATAACATTTAGTAATTGTACATATTTGTACTAGGAACAGCAGTATTCATTAATATTAATACTATAATCTGAATTGCCAGGCCACTACAATTGCAAGGCAAGGTCAAAAGTATCAAACATATGAGGTATATTCCTGGCTACATCTGTGGCACATGTAACTGTACAAGTTCTCTACCCATCACATTTATTCTGGATTATGGAGTGTGCACCTTTTGAAATGTGGCTGAAAATACTTACTACTGTTCTAAACATAATAAACATGGGACCCTGTAGTTTGGACTAAGCCATCTTTTAGAATCCACTCAACATTTTTAAGTTTTACACAGCAGTACTCTTTTGGGAAATGGGGTTTAGTCAAGTACCTCATAAATTAGTATCCTGTTTATTCAAATTAATACAGCGTGAGGGGAAAAAAATGAAACCAGTGTTCAGTTTTCAATGGACTGAACAGAAGTAGCTTATTATGCAGTGATGTTGCTTAAAAGTTCCCAGTGAAATGTATTAGAAATGATGGGTTCAGGCAGAGAAATTATATAGATCTACATATTTGGTGAAATGCACTATCAACGTATTACTGGCATCCAAGTGAATGGATCTCTTGTACCATAGGTTCATTGCCTATTGCTCCAATTTTATTATTTTAGCTAATCATAGGAGGCTTGTAGGGATGAGACAGCATTTAAATACATTTATATATTAATTTATTCATCGCCATCTGTATTTATACCTTTCAACCACCACTTATTTTGTCTCAATTTTGCTGTCTCCTTCCCAAAGCTTAGTGATTCTGGCAGTTTATTAATTATAAGGATACAGTAACATTTACGTTTATTTATTTATTTATTCCTGTCTAGATTTATAGTTCTCAACTGTCCCTGACTGTGTCCAAAATGTTATTCTCATGATCCTAAGTGTTATGATTCCAACATTTTTCTAGTGAGTGCACAAGGAAATAAAGCATACCCTCATTTGTAGGGCTATGTTGCTAATTTTTGAGAAAGAGAAGAAAAGCTATATCTGGATTTATTTGTGCATCTTATTTTTATTGAGTCTATAGCTCTTTCAGTAGGGCATATCAGATTTGCAGAATAAACCTCACTTTGTTTTGCTGTACAGTATCAGTTGAGTTTGTTTCTTTGTAATTTATGTCACTGTGTTGAGTCAGAGGGCTATTTTTAGAATGAAAGGAAATAGCAAGGTGGAGCCTGCTTCAGTGATGTAGAAGGATGAAGCCTTAAACACAGACCAGGTAAACCAAGTTCTATTAATGGTTCATGCACCTGATGGAGCTGGCTGGGGATGGCTGACATGCAAACCTGATAAGAAAATGGGGCAGAGCCAGTCATGCACTGCCTCATAACCCTGTAGGAGGGATAGTGATGCAAATGTGCCCTGTAGGTAAATATTGCGCTCACCAAGTCACTGCCTGGTGGTAGCCTCAAACACATATGTGCAGCAGCATTTATTTATTTGTACTTTTATTTGTATTTGTTTATCATGGCAGAGCACTGATCTCCATGGACCTTTTTCAGATTCAGCCTAGGAGCACTGTCTGGTTAAGTTGCTCAGTCATATAGTTAGGCAATGGAAGCTGAGGAGCACAAACCATGAACCAGGGGATCACAGAAAATAGCTTGTTAACAGCTCTTTAATACGCTGCAGCAACTGCCAGGCTATTTACATTGGAAAGGCACTGTGATCCTCTATAGTGAAGTAGATCACACATTTCCCCACCCCAGAGTGAGGATGGGTCAGGGCAGGATTAGGCCATTGCAAAAAAGAAAAGAAAAAAACTCATTTTAAGTATGCCAGTGAGTAAGTAAATCAGCCTCGTGGCTATCTGATCCTTATCCCAGGTTGAATTCCTGAGTAAATGAATGAATATGCCATTTCCAGTTGGGAATGACTTAATGATCAGCCGCAAGGGAGACAAAATTCATATAGAAAAAAATGATAGAGTAGTGACTGACTGTGGCACTAACATCTTGATACAGGGAATCTTATCATAATTGGTCTGCATTTAGCATAACTCATTTCCTGCAGTTCATTTGCCACATTTTCAAGTGCCTAAAGTCAAACTATTTTTTTAAGCATATACTTTGCAGGGAACCTCCACATTATTGCTTCCTCTTATAGAATTTGGATAATATCTATTGGTTATAGCATATTAAAGTGTTTCATATAAAGATCATAATTATCTTCAGCAAACAGAGGGTATTTAGAAATTTGCTTTGTCTAAAAATTGCAGGAAATTTGCCATTTTTCATTTTTTAGGACATAACTGCCCACACAGGGACTAGACTGTAAAAGGAGAGATAGGTAACAATCAGGGATTGGCAGTATAGACGTAGACTCTAACAAAGCAAATGAAAAGGATCACTAATTGATGATCATTGATATGGGTTGCTATGGAAGAGAGTACATGTGTATGACAGAAGCAGACTGAACTATATTACTGTAGCCATTACTTCTTTCACTTCTATAAAAGTAAAAAATCTGAGAGATAGACAGGGGTTGGAGCTGGGGAAGGTTGGTTCTACTTTAAAAATGCAACTTACCAAAATGTCAATGTTTTCAATGTTGTTCAAAGAGTTCAATGTTTTAAATTGTCACTGGTGGAGTTGGCGTTTTGGTAAGTCAACATTTTACGGTCGAACCAGCAGGTCATACTGTGAGCAAAAGATGTCAAATTCTATTACTAGCTTGCTATGAAAGGCACTAAGTATGTTTCTGTTATTATTGTGATCATTATTTTATTCACATTTATCTGATAACCATTCAAGGGTCAGACAGTCAACTGTGGTAAGCCTTTAGAGTGAGAGCTGTGGAGGCGGAATGTTTGAAAACAAACTGGCATTATTTGAATCACTCAAACAAATGTTGCTTCAGCTTGGGGTGGCTAATGTATATGTCTGAGACCAACAAAGTGAAATACATTAAAGAGGTAATTATTTCTTTTACCACAATCAAACATCAGGGGAAATGTAGAAAATAGCTGTGTTTGGAAGTGGAAGCAGGCTATTTGTGAAAGTAAATGGCAAATGCCTTTGTTAGGCAATCATTGAGATGGTTTCTTGTGGGGCTGTATAAGTATCTGAGAGCAATGAGATGAAATTGGTCATTATTTCTTTTACTTCCATCAGAGTCATCTATTAGAGGTGTGGACAGAAAAGAAACGGGTAGTCTTTCGGGAAACAGAGCACCTTTGTATGTGAAAGGAGCTACAAGGAGTCATTGCTGTATTTTAGAAACACAACAAATACACAATCCATGTTTATTATGGCTTAGATGCACATTGAAAATGCAGCCCATGTTTTGACTTTCCATTTTTTACATTATTATTATAATTTTGGTTTCCTCCAGGTGCTCCGGTTTCCTCCCACCTCCCAAAGACATGCTGTAGGTGGATTGGACACTCTAAATTGGCCCTAGGTGTGAGTGTGTGCATGTGTGTGGCTTCTGTGGAAGGTTGGGCGCCGGGCTGGCAACTCGACACCGTAAAACTCCACTGCCAATCATGAGCGGACAAGGTGATCCGCTGTGGCGACCCCTAACTGGGAAAAGCCGAAAGAAGAAGAAGATTATTATAATTTCACAACATCCTTAATGCAAAAACATTGTTAGAGTCACTTCACACATGTAGATTACTACCTTTTCTTGTTAGTATGAATATGTAATACATAAAAACATGAATATGTTTTGAATTTATAAGAACTCAAAGCAACATTTATTGTCCCTGAATTAAGACAGAAGAAAATCTGAAGCATAGCTTATTAAAAAAGTACTAAATGGATTTCAAAGTAATGCACTGTAATTTATTTTCTATATTTTTGTGCAATTTGTCAGCAAAATATAGACCAGCTACTGATGGAGAATGTTAATTAAGTCTGTATAGTAATGAATAGTACAAAGTTTTTAGAAAAAATTAATCACAAGGGATGAGCCTGAGTAGATACATTTCCTAGTAGTGTTATGTTTTGCAATGAACTGAGAAAATATTCTGCATAGGAAGTACAATTACATATGAATGGCATATAATGTGTTCCAGAGGAAAAATATTGTTTTTTTTTTACATTTTAAACAACGTAAGGAGTATAAGGTATATATTGAAAGGGATAATGATGAACAATTAAATATGCACCTGCTTATTTTGCAGTTACTGCTTATAGCTGTACAGGATTTACATATCTAAAACAAAGCATTGCAGTGACTCTGAGTGCTGTAGTATAGTCAAAATGAACTATTACTAGTGTGGCATGACCTGGTGATATAGTGAATAAAACTAATTTATTATTTTCATGCAGACTTGAATGTTCTTATGGCAAGTAATACATTATCAAACATTTATCACCTAATGGGACTTCATCAAACCAAAGCCGTATAATATTCTTTACCCTGCAAGGTGAGGGTATGACATACATAACACATTCTAAAAGTTTAGATGTTGCCAGTATTTCACAGTAGAGGATTTAGTAGCTGACAGCTATGCTGTAGACCCTGGAAGAATGGAAGACCACTGAAGACATATACATGTACTGGGTCTATATTATGTCCTCAAAGTCTCATCGACCCTTAAACTGCAAAATCACAAAACAGCCAACGTCCACATCGGCGATTTCTTTCCCTGGGAAAGAAATCACTTGGCAGTACTTGTTAGTTTGCTGTTTTCCCCACTATAGTGCGATCTCGGAGTTGGTATATTTAGTTAGGGGGGGTGAAGCCCCCCCACTTTGTAATGTTTGTAGTGATGTGCTTTTCTTTTTAGGGCAAGTGATTTTTTTCCAGAGAAAGAAATTGCTGATGTGGACGTTTGCTGGTTTGTGATTTCACAGTTTAAGGGTCGGTGAAGAGGCATTCAATGGAAGGCCTCTTCGAGGATATAATATAGACCCCATGTACTAGTCCTTCACTGCTAGGTAGGGAACTTTCTGGAAAGTTGTTTCTTTCAGGGGTTCATAATCTGCATGATGACTCTATAACATTTGTCCAACAAATGCGATAGTGATGAGTAATAATTTCTTAACTACCTTTGCTGAATTGAAGCTTTGATTTAACTTCTGATGATTTTGACTTTCTATGTATCACTGAAATTACTTTTTATATGAATTACAACATGTGTTTTGACCTATTAGCTTCACAGTTTTTGAATATGCAGAGTCATGCATACTGCCTACTGATATGCTATCTTTTCCAAATGATAAATTATGCAATAGACAAAGAATAACTGTATAGCCATGTTCTATATTTGGATTGTGTTCTAATTGTTTTATTCTGATTTTTAAATGACTGCATTTTATGCTTTATATCTTTCAATGGTGCTAAATATTTAGACAGACAAAAAGTTTTGATTTCTGACACTTAATTACAATACTATTTTACCACTGCTTAAAGTATTAGTAATTCTGACATGTTTTACTGTTTCCTTTTTTCCCCTTACAGCTATATACAGTGCAGACTCTGAGATGTTTCAGTCATCTGAATGAGTCTCACTGTGATAGGACAACAGCCTATGCCTGGATATTTGGTTAGAAACATAATGTGTTGTCACTACAAGCTGTATAATTGGGTACATACTGTCAGAGTCTTAACAAAGGAGTTTGGTAACTTGGGCAACACACCCATTTGGGACCCCTTGCTGTTATAAGTGACTGTAACTGCAGTTGCTTAAAGATAGCTTGTAAAGTGTCAAACTGCAGCAACAACTTTTTATGCTGCTACATTAACAAACATGCTGTATATTAGCCATGTGTTGTCATTATATAATCATTGCTTAATGACAGTGCATAACATTTATAAAAAAAGTATGTTTTTAAGATAGCAACCCCACATTGCCTTTTGCAAAAAAAAAAAAAAAAAAAAAAGAATAGTTTGTCTTTAAGTTGCTATTAAAAGACTGTGATTGTATCACAATCACTTAGAGACAATACATCTGACATAATATGGCTACCTTACAAAAATGACAGTTTGACAGTTTACAAGCTGTCTATAAGCAACCGGGATCGATTAATGATAGACTGTAAATTGTTCTTTCTGATCAGTGGTCCTACAGGTTTTTGCTGACCCATCTTCCCTAATCTTCCTATAGCACTGCATGGGGTAATACTACTATGTTCTAGTATTATACTATGCATTGGACTCTGAGCTCTATGAAACAGTAACCAGCGCTTGGAGTTGAGACAGGAATGTGGGGGAAAAGATCATTAATGCAAGTACTGGAAGGAGTGCTGGGAAGTAAAAGTTCTAATATGCGATGAAAATTACAAGAGGCTATAACAAATGAGTGTCATGGTGGCTATCATGGAGGTAACAGCAAATATCCCACTGCAAATTTCATTGTTTAAAAACAAAGTGAGGTGCAATAAAAATATAATACTGCTTTTTATGGTCCTTATATTTCATGCCAGCAAAAAGTGAAGGAGCAACAAGAGGAAATTCACCAAAAGTATGGAACATTTTGAAACAATGAATTGTATGGAGAGATTAATTAAATCATGTAATCATCTATTTCAATTTATGATATAGTGATTTGCTTTTGGAAAATATAGAAATACAATGAATAAAATATTAATAGATATAGCAACAGAGAGCTGCATATAAATAAACTCAGAAAAGATGAGTAGTCTTCAGATTAAGAATAATAACATTCTGGAATTCTTTGTTTCATGATGTAGCTTCTGCTAAACATTTGAAATCATTTGTTTTATTACTGACCAATTATGAGGGGCTTAATGTTTTTACCACCAGAAATAATAAATACTATGTGATAACCAAGTGAATGGATGGGGTCTGAATCCCACCAATGTTATCTAGTATATCACAGATTGATGGCACCATAGCCACCAATCTAAAAAAGGTCAATCTAGCACCAGAGGAGTGGTCTCTCAAATCACACCACTGGCACCTAGCAGGTTTAAGCAAAAGAAAGAAAGTTCATACATTTCTAACTCAGTAATCATTTTACAAAATGTAACCTAGTCCCAAGAGATTAAAGGGCATAGGCCCTGATGGCCTGGGTATGAGTTTCCAACCTCCACAACCAGAATGGACTACAGGTCACCTACAGAGCTAAATATTTGTCCTAGCACTTGAAGCCCCTTTCTCATCAGTTACTGCACTAACTGTTTTTAATAAAAGTTATTATTTTCCCACTCAAACATATACACAATTCCTAGGGAAGGCTGGCAGAATTATTCAGTTCCACACAGCTTTCTTTCTGGCTTGGTAGTACTACCATCCACCCTAGATGTGGCCAGGGATCCCCTGCTACCTGGAGCCCTTGATTAATCCAAATATGAAATTATACACATAAATATTTTCACTGGTAGTCAGCCAAGAATGATCTAGTTAAATGTAGATGGAACCACAGCTCATTAACTTACAGTGATAAATAACCTTCTTCTCAAATAATAAATAGCAATAACAAATATATAATAAAAAGACCATCAAAAGAGCTTAAATGTGATTAAATAAACTTTACTTACAAATTGTGCAAATTGTGTAGTTACAGACTAAATATCCAGAGAAAGGATAATGTACATAGAAGATCAAAAGAGCATTCGGTAATACTAGGTAGAGCATGTACAGAAAATTCTTAACTACAGATAAAACACTCTAGTTATCTCTTAATATAGAATACTGAACTTAACACCTCTAAGTTTGAAAACTATCAACATGTATAGTCAGAATAGCAAGCATTTTCAAAGATGTGTCACCAACTAACCATTCAGAAATATTTTTGCATTCTAATTCTTCAGCTTTGTTCCCCAGAGATCACAACATTATTATATCAGCCAGGAAAATAGAAAATTACCAGTGCACAGGCTTTTATATACATCTCTTAAATGTCTGTATTTGAATGTCTGCTTTCTTCTTACAGTTCAAGTCAGCTACATTTTAAATAAACTGCAATTACATTTTATCACCTTCTAGCACAGGAGATGTTCACGCATTTCCCTTCTCTTCATCTCTTTGCATTTGTAAGAGAAAGGTTTACAAGGTTGCATGCATTTTGCAAACTAAACGTGATACTAGTAGACAATGGGAAAGAAGGAAAAGTACATAACATCTATAATCAGTTTTCCTTGACCCTCTGCACAACAGTTCACCTCAAAAGAATCTCATGCAAGTCTTTCAAATGTATTCCTCTAAAAATTAAGGTTGAAACAATGGCACAATCTTTTGATACACAATCCATTCCTTTTCTAGGTGGACCATATGCATTATCATTAACAAAACTATGTTAATTTTCAATAGTCATGTTATAGACCTACAAGGCTAAGTTCCATATAAGAAGCTTTCCATTATGCCCACTTGCTGTATGTATCCATTTTAAATGGTTTTGGTCTATGACCATAGTATACTTTCTACCATCCAGGTAGACTTGAAACTTTTGTAAATCCCAGACTATGTCCATGCACTCCTTCTCTATGACTGCATATGAATCTTCCTGGGGTTGAAGTTCATGTTCTCTAATTAATTATTGTTAAGTAGTGCCCCATGACATAATTACAACTATCTACTAGTACAATGAATTATTGACTAAAACTGAGACTTGCTAACACAAATATAGAACACCTACTACCTATAGGTGTCACTGTTCCTGCCATTACCCCTTGATCAAGTCACTAGGGGTCAGATGCTTAGCCTGACATAGCTGCTCTAAGGCTCTATCTGTCCTGGGCATAGGGTAAACATCTGACTGTACATTACTCTTCCTTCTCCTTTAGTCCACATAGAATCAGGTATTGACATTAATCTCTGACACCAGCTCCATTGATGAGGCCCAAGGGCTATTGGACTCCTGGATTATCTCCAGTATCAACATGTCCCACAGTTCATATATTATAGATTCATAGACGTTCCAAGACTATAGAGTCTTATGAACATTTACTCCATGCCAGTACTCTCCCTCAGGCCAAACTTTCTTTCTCCAGGAGGGGCATTGCAGTCAATCCTGGAGTAACTCTGTGGATACCCATCCAGTCAACTAGGTTATATTTAAAGGAAGGTAGTGAGTTACACTATTTAACATGCATAGAACATTTATTCCAGATGTTTTGAGAGAGATTACGTTATAAACCTGTTCCTCCACCATTTTTATTGATCTGTTGGTAAAAATTTGGTTCCCTGGTTCTAGTATTGGTGAAGTCATTTTAGTTGTAGAGATACAAGATGTTCAGAGTAACCTGGTCTCTAATGGCACAGTAAGAGAGATGGAGACCACCCATCAAAAGTCTATAAGATATGAATAAGAGGATAAAACTTAGAGCTCCTCTTGATAGTTCATGGTCTTTAAGCCTGTAATCTTCTTTGGTTAGGAACCTTTGGGATCATTCTAATTGTTTAATATGTATAGCAAGGTGTAACCTAAAAGGGACATTGCACTCAACAACTGACTGGTATGAATAATGTTGAGTATAAATGAGTGGTTACCTTTTTAGACACTGATGATATTCCTTTGGTAATTAGCTGTGTTAAATAAAAATATTTACTAACAATGATTGTCACATAATGGTCAAAACATAAGAAGGTATCAACCCAAGTTCCTAAATCCCTGACTACATTGTTATTTTGTAGTTGTGTGTTGTCTATACAGTATGATGAGAAGAGGGGTTGTCTAGCAAAAGTCATGATACTACATCTTTTAATATTTAGTTTGAGCTCATTTTAATACACTCACAGTTTACTATGGAGAGTTTAATCTGGAGGGTTTGGGTGTCATATGGTGAGTTAACCACAACACCCAGCTTGCAGTTGTCTGCAAACATTGCTAGCCAGAAGCCTTGAAGATTTGAAAAGTAAAGACCAAACAGGAGAAGTGACAGTGTCAAGCCCTAAGGGACATCACTGGTCACTTTCATACTTTATCATGAAGTGCAATTACTTCTTTAACATCTTGCCTGACTCCTTCAGACTCCCTGTAAGGATCCTGCTTTGTGGGCACTAGGGTCCTGTATTTACATTATGCTCCACCATGTGGGAATACCCTGTCTTACCAATAAGCATATACCCAAATTTCTGTAACACTACTTGGATCTCCTGAACCTGGCTAGGAGTTAGCTGTTGGGTCAGGGCTACCCCATCCACCAAGGTATCAGACTGATGCTCCTCTAGGAGATCTGCTTCTAGATCCCCCTTCTACATCCTCTGATAGTTCACTGCAGATTCTAACTACTAGGGCCTCTCTATCATGGTAGCGCTTTATCATACTAACATGGTAGAGTTTGTGTTTCTATATTCTGCCTGACAACTCTGCCATGTAACTGATATTACTTACCTTTGCCACAACAATGAAATGGCCATCCCAGGCTTCATGCATCTTGCTGTATCGAACAGCAATAAACACCATTACCTGCTCCACTACAGAATACTCGCTGGCTCTGGTTGTCCTATTATTCCAGACTTGCTGTTGTGCCTATGCCAGGTGTTTTAGGGTCATCTCTATCAGCTCTCTAATTCTAGTCCAGAAGTTGCAGACAAAATCCACAACAGACTCCATGTGGAAATCACACTCACTGTCACATTCATTACTAATTAATTCCAAGGTACCCTTCACCCATTGACCATACATCCATTCCAAGTGTGAAAAACCTGTGGATTATTTGTGGTTTTCTGGCAAAACATTAAAGACTGAAGTCAGTAAATAACACTAAATAATGACAGCCATTTGAGTTTCAGACTTTATATCATTCAGAAAATACATAATTATGCAAAACCTGTAATTCTAGCAACATTCAAAGTTTATAGGAGCAGTATTTCAATTCTGTCCAATTTTTGGACCTTTGTCCCCCATTCTTTCTGGCTTTGTCCAGATTTCTTGCACTGAGACGTTGAGAGGTATGGTATTCATCTATAAACCTGATACCACAGTTACTTATGCAGAACTATTTATAGAGTCCATATACAAACATGTGAAAGGATGAATAGAGGCTGCCATACCTGCCAGAAAGAAACCCAAAATAAAAACAAATCCCACTGGTGGAATCCTCACCTGAACAGAGTGTATAATAAAAGAAGAAAACTCATGGCCAAAATCAGGAAGCACAATTCCATTAAAGGGAAGTGCTGTCTTATACAACTAAACAAGAAACTAAGAAGTCTAATTAAGTCCAACAAGACCAACTACAGCATCAGGATGGCCTTGAGGGTTAAAGATAATCATAAGGCCTTCTAAAGCTATGTCCAGAACCAGTGTCCTAAAACACTTTTATCAGTCAGGGTGGCATAGGTTATCTACTGGGTGATAAATTCACCTCAAACTTCACACCACCACCCTCAGTTCCACCAGATGAAATCCCCTGCAAACATACTTCACCCAGCTATCAGCAGGGACCAGGTGCTGGCAGCACTGGCTAAAGCCAAGAACATCACCTCTGTGTACCAAAGGATCCCCGACTACCCCCCTACATCATTGGTTGCCTCCTGAACAGTCTAAAACATGACCTATTAGGCCCACTTGAGGCACTCTTCAAGTACAGCCTTGAAACAGTGATTGGAAGAACATAATAGTCATGCCCATCTACAAGGGCAGACCATCAACCTACTCAGGGAATTATAGACCCATCAGTCTAACAAGCCTAATATGCAAATCCATGGAATGAATTATCATGGAAATGATAAAGAAGGACATTGGCAACCTACAGACACTGGACCCATCCCAATTGGGCTTTTTTAAGGGAAGGTCTTGCCTACTTAACCTGGTGGATTTCTTTCAAGGGATCACCAAGGCAATGGACAAAGGTAAAGCAGTGCACACTGTGCACCTTGACCTGGCCAAGGCATTTAAAACAGTGTCCCACTAAGGCATTGTTGACAAGTCTTCTGAGCTACATATTAGTTGCCACATACCTTGCTGGATTGCCAGCCTGCTCACAAATAGGACCAAAGAATTCAGGATCAGTGAGACCACCTCCACCCAGAGATTGGTCATCAGCAGAGTTCCCCAAGGCTCTGTGCTGAGCCTGCTCCTGTTTGGCATCTACTTCTTGGAAGTCAGGGTTAATGTTCAAGGTCTCTGTCTCACTAAGTTTGCAGATAACTGTAAACTGGGAGCTATTATAGATCCACCAAGACACCAACATCGTGCAAGTCTGTTTAACACAAAGAAATGGCAGGTGCCAAAGCCATGGCCTAAAACTCAATCCCAAAAAAATGCATTCTAATGCCCTGTGGGAAACTGTCAACCCAAGTTAATTAATCCAGCGATAAAACACCCCTAAATGTCGAGCCAGTAGAAAGGGATTTGGGAACATATGTAGACAGCAATCTGGACTTTGACCAACATATATCTAAAATAATAAGAAAATAATTCTGTGTCACCCAACTTATAGGTAAGAGCATGGCAGTCCACATCCAAGAAAGTTATAGTGCCACTCTACTTGGCCCTTATCAGACCTATCATTGAGTACAATTCCCCCTGTAGCATGCATCTAACCAGGCACTTGCACATTTGGAACATCCAAAAGGGTTTCTCACCAGGATAATTCAGAGCATGAATACCGTGTCCATCATTGATCACCTAAAGGTTCTGTCTCTGTATTCAGACTCCTATAGGCCTACAGGCTGTAATTTGCATGTGAACTGTATGGGGCTTTATTTTTTAGCAAGTAATTCAAATGTGGCTTTTTTTTGGAGGGGGGGGGTTAAATAGCTTAGATTATGCTCTGTAATAGAAAATAAAACTATTTATGATGCACCAAGACTTCAGGTGAATGAGTGATGATTGAAAAATATATATCTATACAAGAGAAAGATCAATACAGTATATCATATGCACGTTTTTTATCATATCCATGATCTGGGGGTCTACTATTAATATAAAACATTCTATATGCATGTGTCTACTCTTTCTCTCTCTCTCTCACACACACACACACACACACACACACACACACACACACACACACACACACACACACACACACACATTAACAACACAAATGCACACAGTATGCATGTACTCTTAAGTGTCATTCGCACTGGTTTATACTTAAGACCAAACTATACATCCCTCTTTTTTCATAAAGCTCTCCACTAATAATTAAAAATGTGTATGTTACCTATGTTATCAAAAGTGCACACAATCACATTAATAAAGATTACACTAGGAGGGTGCTGAGGAGTTCTCAGGCCATTTTGACATACTAGTGAAGGAATTTGTACATTGTAGAATCCTAGAGGGGATCCTTGTGATACTAGCAAGATTATATACGTCTTGGGCACATCACTGTTATAATGCGCAATGTCATGCAAAATGTTGCATCTTCTCAGGGTGATTTCTGGCTCTCATGTAGTCCTTACACATACCCCACAACAGAGCTCATATCACTAGTTAATACTGGAATATCTGGATGGGGTGTTGATGTAATGCAAATCATTAAATCAATGCCAGAGCTCTGTGCCCCCCCCCCCCCCATACCGCCCATGGTGACAAAGGACATCTTCTGAATTAAATACAAGTTTAGAATCTAATAAAGTTAGGCATCAAATATTTAATGTGTTTTAAAGTAAAGACACCATATATTTTCTAATTTTAATTTCACATGCGTCTCATATGAGCTGTCAAGCTAAAACAGGTTTAACTAATCTAATCATCCATAAACTCAGAACATGAAGAAACCTTGTCCTAAGCTCTTGCACTGTAGATGGCAACAAATATTTCTTTATTGAATGACAAAAGTCTAATGCTACTGAATTGCAGCCCCATCAGTCATAATCAAGTTATTAGCCACTTGAAACTTGGATTCAAGTCATCCCAAGTATGTGTGTATGTGTTTGTGTATATGCTTGCATGTGTGTGTGTGTGTGTGTGTGTGTGTGTGTGTGTGTGTGTGTGTGTGTGTGTCTATGTACATGTATGTTTTACGTCTGTGTGTGTGTCTATGTACATGTATGTTTTACGTGTGTGTGTGTGTGTGTGTGTGTGTGTGTGTGTGTGTGTGTGTGTGTGTGTGTGTGTGTGTGTGTGTGTGTGTGTGCATGTGCATAGTATGGAACTACAAGATGGTGAATTTCATTGTTTCATTTTCCAGGGAAATTTGGTAAAAAGAAATAGTGGTTTGGAAGCAGCTAATGCTAGTGGAAGAACAGTGACAATGGGCCTAGCAAGTAGTTATCCAGGAAATGAATATCTTTATATGCAGAATAAAAAAATAATGGCAACAAATGGTAAGTAGAGCTGTTGGGGTACAAATGAAGACTGCACTATGAATACTCCACTTTAGATATTTGCATCTGACTTTGCGGAACAAAGTAAACCTATGTTCAGTCAACACAAGGCTGGAGTTGTGGTCAATAAGAAGGAAAGCATTTTCCTGAATGACCTAATGTAGTGTGTACTGTGATCGTATCAGAGATAAAGTGCAAGATAACATGCTCTATCGGGTGAGATGAAAGGAAGTCCTCTCTTTAAGAGTGGTCTTAAATTAGGCAATAAAAGAAAAAGATAGAATGTGAAAAGGACACTGCTAAAGGCCAAGAAAATAAAGAAGTGGCATGCCAGGGGCTGTGGAATCAGGAAGTGGGTATATAAGCTTCACACAAAGCAGAGTACTGGCAAGGATTCACCTGGAGCAAGGTGCTCATCTTTGGAGGTCAAGTTAAAGTATTACTATACTGAGGTACACATATTCTCAGGACAGGGATAGGAAGCTCAGTATTTTGTTCTATGTCATATTCTTATTACTCAGAAGAGCAAAAATTATGTTTCTAAAAAGTTATTTACATTCATGGCATACATGAAAGCTCTGCATTTAAATATCCATGCAGTCCAACCTGGCTAGTAGTCCCCTTTCTGTGGAAACACCGGAGAGAGAGGAGCTCCATAAAATAGATAAAAACAGATACCATACCAAAATAGTTACAGAAACAGAAAGTATATAAGTACATAAGGGTAAACAATAAGTTACATTAGTCATTTGCACTGATTTCTTACAGACAAATAAATGTACATATGTAACATATACCTAATGAAAAGGGAAACAGTAAGAAGAGACAGATAAAGAAAGTTTAAGTGAGTAGAAATGATAAAGAAAAGAGGGATAGTGTCAGGTAAAGCATGCTGGCTTAACAGTAAATTTTAGGCAAGGCCTAGAAAACTAAAAGTAAAAATTAAATTATGAATGCGTACAAATGACAGCACAAAGAGCATAGGAGTGTAATATTGTCCCTAATTAAAGTATGGGAAGTGCAATGTGTCTGCTAAGTACTTATACAGGCCATGTTTGGATAATTTTATCAGTAGTTATTCTGAGGGATACATTTACGTGTGAAAGATAGAAATATCGTAACAAAATGCTTCATCTTATTCTTACACATAGAGCTAACTTGTAAATGTTCTGTTAGTTCTGGGTTATTCGTACTTAAATTACAAAGGCTAAACATTTCACAGGAATGCACTGCTAGGCTGCTAAAGATCCTAATGAATCAAAAGCCTAGTAAGTACTGCTGAACCTATGAACTTACTGACAATGACAATTGTTATTAGGCAATGTTTTAGATTAGCTAGGAGGTCTTTGATGCTTGCTGCTGAGCATATTTCTGTTGGAAAAGAGTCGCATGGTTTAATCCCAGAGGTTGAGTACAATGAATCACCAAATGGTTAGTTCATTTTACTACAAATGCTTGGTTTTGATTTAGTGATCAGAGTCATATTGGAGTATAATTCTGCACAAGATTCATGATGGCTGAACATTTGTATAATGTGTAGAAGAAATTATGTATAATCTTTAGCTAGTTAAGTGCTAGAGCATTTTGTAACTCCAGCCAACTAAGCTTGCTCAAAGATATACAGTGTTGAGTTTTGTTGGATGTATTACCAACAAATTTGCCTATTTTGTTGATGCACTTTCAAGTTTATTCAAGACTTTTCTGTTTATTGGCGAGAATTGTATGGCATATAAAAGACTTGGGTGTAATTTTTTATGCTGCAGAGTGTAAAACTAAGTCATTTAAATGTGGTTTGGCTTTGTGTAGCAATTTTAATTTCTTATTTCTTTTAGCTACTATATAGTTAATGTGATGATCAAATTTCAAAATGTGGTCTACTATTACTCTATGCAGTGTAATATATGACATACAAATTCTATAGATGTGTTATTTATTAACTTTATGTTTATTTCTGAGGTAACTGTGGTGGTGGTACTGCGGTAGCGTTGTCGCCTCATAGCAAGACGTTGTCCCATTCGATTCTCAGCTAGAGCGCTTTCTGTGTGGAGGCATACGTGAATGGGCGTGCCTTCTTTGAAGGTTGTGCATATGAGGGCTGGTAACCCGGTGCATAAAAATCCGCTACTAATCATTAGCGGGCCGGAGTTCCGCTGTGGCGACCCCCAACCGGGAAAAGCCGAAAGACACAAACAATATTTATTTCTGAGGTAGGTTTCTGGCCTGTGTTTGAACTGAATAGAATATTTTGTTTTAAGCACTAAGGACAAGGTGGGATTCTTGTAGTCCTTTTTTCTAGAGAGTAAAACAGAGCGATTTCTGTGCAACCATTTGTAGTTTTTCCATAGTGACTCGAGGATATCAGTGTTAAATCACAAAAATAAAAACAGAGCTTCCTGTTGCCTTGTGCATATCATTGACAAATATAGTGAATAAAGGTAGTCCTAAAATGGAACTCTGAGGCACACTTACTATAGCGGGTGGGAAGGTAGTGGGTGACCTACTATCTGACATATTGTGAGCATCGCGTCAGATAGCTTTTAAATGAATTAACTTACTTTGTTTATTTCAATTTATGCCAGTCCTTTAATTGCTAGGTTGTGTGGGAGATGTTGAATACTTTAGATAGTTCTGAGAAAAGGGAAACAGCACGCAAGCTTTGAAGTGTTTTCTTTTATTAATATCGTCTAAATGAGTAGTGCTATTTTGATATTATGGTCTTGGTGAAATCCATATTGGACTAAATAAATTATATTTTTCATGATAAATCTGATTGTAGACATACTTTTCCAGGACTTTGGAAGAGTGAGATAGAATGGACATTTGTTAGTAGTTGGAAAAATGAGTTGATATAACTCCTTTATGTAGTGGGGATATAAATGATTTCTTCCAGGTTTGTAGAACATATTGTTCTTTAATAGATTTGTTTATTAGTAATGCCATGGGATATGAAATTACATCTCCCAGGTGTGTCTACATGTTGCCAAGGTAAAATTCTCTGAGTGTCATTTTGCCAGAAGTACAAGGCACAGAGGAACATAATCATTGTTTTCCATAGGAAATCACTTGTATGATTAAGAGTGCACTAACAAAGATTCCCTTCTTTTAACAGATTCCACCTTTCTTTGAACTGGTGCAGCTGTGGAGCTAGTTTACCTAAGTGTAGAGAAGTGAGGCATTAGGGGGCAGGTTCAAGGGAATTTGACCCCTTACAAAAACACTTACATTTAACCTTTTTTGCTATTTTTATATTTCAGGCATTAGTTTTTGGTATTTGCCATTCTTGGGGTTTTTCCAATCTACAGTTCCTAGTAGAGCCCTTCTGCTCCTGCACAAAAGTATCCTGGTGGGAGATTAAATATTGCTACAGAGGGTGTTTTTAATTTTATCATGGATTCTGACTTGATTAATGGAGACAAGATAAAAATGCAAAGTTAATTTGATAATGCTATCATTATTATTAGTAGAAGCAGTATCATTCTTTGACTGTAAAGGAGTACATTTGTTTGTTAATGATGTGTTTACTAGTACAGAATGAGGGTTCATTTAACAAGCTATGCTGAAGCTGATATCTATTTGGTCAAGGTTAGGATGATTTTGTTTTCTTGGTTTTATTAACTTGTTAATAGCATGCCAAAATTGTTTGTGGTTATGTTTATATGTGGCTTGCAAGTTTATGAAACATTATTTTTTTAAGTATTGTATTTGTATTTCTAAGACTTTTGTAGTGTTGCTTTTTAATAGGTATGACTCTGCCTTGACATTGTTTGCTTTCGGCTGTTAGCCACAGTGCTCATCTGTATTTCAGTTTCTTTTGTGTAATGGAGCTGATGAATTTAGAATGGCTAGAAATGAGTAATTCAACAATTTCATTGCATCTTCTAAAAGTGTTTAGAGACCCACTAATCATACTTTGTAAGCAGATATTTAAAATGATTCTTGAAGACTTTATTGGCTTGGAACCATCTGAAGGCTGCATTAATATTACTCTTAGATTTCTTACATATATGCATGTAGGATTATGGCCACTTATTGTATCAGATAAATACCCGATTGATGAGCTTAGTAAATCCATAATTTAACTAGTGTATGTTGTAGTTTATAATTGTCATTTTTTTATAACCCAGTCAATATTAAAGTCTCCCGCAATAATAATTAAACCTCTGATGTGTGATCTTATCCATGCTAGAATATCCTGCAATGCACTGATGTCATGTAATGTGGTGACAGGTGGTATGCAAATTGTTATTACATAGATTTGTTTGTATAAATAATTGTGTTAATAGAGTTGTCCAGCAGGGTCTCAAACTGTATTACAAAAACTCAACTAATGACCCATTACTTCTGTTTACTGCTGTCCAGGCACTTAGCCTGTGATCCAATTGTACTGCATACTGCATTATAGGCACTTAGCCTCTGTCCTATGACTACCACTCACTGAATAACAGGCACTCAGCCTATGACCCAGCATTGCCTTGAACTGTATCACAAGTAGTCACTTCATGGTACAATGCTATCACATACTGAATTACTGACACTCAGTCTATGACCCAATATTATTATGTTCTGTATTACAGGTACTTGACCCATGACTCAGTATATGACATTCTGTATTACAGGTACTCAGACCCTGGCCCAGCACTATTACATTCTGTATTACAGGTATGCAGCCCATGACCCATTACTATTACATTCTGTATTACAGGTACTCAGCCCTATTACATTCTGTATTACAGGTACTTGGCCATATTCTGAAGGAAGAAACTGTTTCAGAAAAAGGTGAAGTCCCAAGACTGAAAAAACTCCCTTATTAGCCTCAACAAAAAGTTGTCCCTCATCAAAACCTCTAAAGCCAGCTATGAAGGCAGAATTGCAGCATATAGTAAAACCAACCACAAAGCCTTCTATAGTAATATCAAGAATCTCCATGGCAATATCCAGGTTTGCTCTGAGGTACTGCACAATGGTATCTCCTATACTGAGCCAACAGATATTGCCAACATACTGGCTGACAGATTCAGTGCCAACTTTTCCCCTCTCTCCCTCCTAAAGGATCAATCACAATACCAGAGGAATCCCAGGCACCCATCATTACTGCAGCACAGATTAAAGCAGCATTATTCAAGGCCAAGAATACAGCTTCCATGAGACCCAACAATATCCCTGAATGTGTTCTACATGAACTACAAAGTGAACTGGCACCACATCTGTGTACCCTGTTTAATCACAGCCTCAACACAGGCTTTGGTCCTACCGAATGGCACACTGCTACAGTCACCCCTCTCCATAAAGGATGAGCAACTACAGACCCTGGGAATTATTGCCCCTTTAGCCTGATGAGTCTGATATGTAAGGCTATGGAGCGCATCATCATGGACCTAATTAACAAGTATATAGGGAATCTCCAAACTCTAGATCTCACGCAATTTGGTTTTGTGAAAGGTAGATCATACCTGCTCAACCTGGTTGACTTCTTTGAGTCAGTCACTAGAGATGTGGATGAGGGCAAGGCAGTTCATACAGCCTACCTCAATCTGGCCAAGGCCTTTGATGCCATTCCCCACTCAGGAATTATTGAGAAACTCACCAAACTACACATCAACCCCTATATCACTAAGTGGGTTGCAAATTGGCTCACAGATAGAACACAGTGTGAAAGTTGTGGACTCCAAGTCAGACTGCTGGCCAGTCATGAGTGGAGTCCCACAGGGATCAGTCCTGGGTCCTCTCCTGTTTGGCATCTACTTCTCAGAAGTCCAGGCCAACATGGAGGGACTTTGGCTGACCACGTTTTCAGATGACTGCAATCTGGGAGCCATTATTAACTCCTCAAGTGATGTAGACATCCTACAGAAAGGCCTCACTGAGACCAATGACTAGAGTCAAAACCATGGCCTTAAGCTTAATGCCCAAAAATGCGTCGTCATCCCCTTTGGGAAAAACTCAGATCCCACTAATTACCACATTGATGGGAGCCCACTAAATGCTGAAGGCATTATAAGAGATATGGGGACACAGGTTGACAGCAACCTCTCCTTCGACCACCACATTGCCACTGTGGTCAGAAAATCCTTCTATGTGGCACATCTCATTTTCAAGGGTTTTGCATCCAGGAAGAAAGAGGTCATCATCTCTCTCTCTACCTTTTCCTCATTAGGCCAGTCATCTAGTATAATGTCCCATTTGGTGTACCTCACTTGACACATGCAACAGCTGGAAAGGCCACAAAAGTACCTCACAAAGAGGATCCTAGGTCTTAAACACATGTCCTACATGGACAGACTCAAAAACCTCCAGCTATTCTCTGTCTCATATCATCTACTAAGAGGCGATCTCTGCTTGACTTACAAAGCCATGTCTGACCCAGCAATGTTAGAAATACTACATCTAAAGAAATCCCAATCCCTCCGCACCACATGCTCCAGAGACCTCAACCTCATTACCACAATTAACAAAACATGCTGGCGGGACAGGTTCATAACCCAGAGACTGCCCATGCTCTGGAATAGACTTCCCATACATGTCAAGCAGCGCCCCTCTCTGGCCCTATTCAAGAGAAATCGTGATGAGTGGATGGGAAATAGAAAGTTCACCCCGGGGATCACTCCAGTGGCTCTACTTGATAGAGGCACTGGGAACTAACGTTGGGTGGCACAATGCCAGGGCACTTCTATGGGCTAGGCTTGTAAAGGCTCCAGGGCCATTAGCCTAGTACACACCTATGAACCTATGAACAGGTACTCGGCCCCTAACTCAGTACTATTACATTCTGTATTACAGGTGCTTAACCCATGACCCAGTACTATTATGTTCTGTATTACAGGTACTTAGTACTCAGCCCATGGCCCAGTATTATCACATACTGTTTTACAGGTGCTCAGTCCATGACCCGGTATTGCCACATACCTGTATTATAGGTACACAGCCTGTGATCTAGTACTGTTAAATATTGCTTTCCACCACAGCAAAATACTGTTTCATACAATGAAAACTACTGAGGTAATTTTAATTAAAAAGAAGGTGAAATGTGGGACAAGACCAAAACACTATTGGTCAATATCTACTTTGAATACTGTCTATAGAGTTATAGCTAAGGCTACAAATAAGAGTATTATTGCTCAATTTAATAACATGTTAATTCCTACCAAATCTGGGTTCTTTTTAGGAAGATTTGTGGTTGAAGCTAATATTTACAAGCATTAATCTTTTCCATAGAACAAGAGAAGAATTTAGAATTGGTGTACTGAGCTAATAAAACATGGTGTATTAAAGACATTTAACCATCTGAATTAAACCTACATATCAAAATTATTTGAATGTTATTGTTTCCCTCAGTATTTAGTAACAATGATAAAAATAGTTATGCTGAGACTTCTGCATACATTAAACTCAATGGTAAAAATTCTAATAAATTTGTGTCGAGAGAGGTAAGGTGCAGTTGTCTTTCATCTGCAATCTTATTTGTACTAGCTATAAATCACTTTTTATATAACATACAAAGTAGTCTTACAAGTTTTTTAACTAAAACATAGATCATGCGCTAATTGCTTATGTCAATGATACAATTATAACAAAAAATAAGAGGTAGGTTTTGTTAAATTTCAACATATTTTAACATCTGCTAAAGAGATAGTAGGGTAATCAATTTTCAAATTCGATTTTGTTTATAAAGCATATAAGAGGTTACAAGATTTTTTCTTTTTTTTCAAACATCTTTATTAAATTTACACATATGACACACTCTGAACCACTCTAATCCTTTCCCTATACCGCTGCTAGAATATCCCTTACCCCTTGCATACTTTCGTCTGAACCTACCTTACACTGCACTGATAGTTTTTCACTTTTGACCTTGATTCTTCTTTTCCTTGGCTCTACCCACTCCGTTTGCCCTAAGGGCTCACTGCACTCCCCTACCCTACACCCAAATTGCACCCACCCGAATCATACCTCCCAACCATACCGATTTACTCATTTTTCTACCGAGTTTTGGGGTCCCAAATGAAGGGGTGTCACAATTCCTGAGTGGCACCTCTTCATTTCTGATTTATTTCCCTTTTGTTTTCAGTTTTTCTGCTGTTGGCAATGAGAGCAGTGTTATATTATATATATTGAGTGCAGCGCTTTTATGGATTAAGAAGTTGTTTGGCCGCGAATGTGAGTTATGGAGAGAGCTAACGGCTCTTTTATTTGAAGTAAGGTATGAAGAACTAAGCAGAGGGCTATTTGAAGTAAGGGTGTGTGTGTGTGTGTGTGTGTGTGTGTGTGTGTGTGTGTGTGTGTGTGTGTTTTGTCTGTGTCTGTGTCTGTGTGAAAATGTCACCCCATTCAATATACCTGGTGGCTAGAGGTACTCAGGCTCAAACCCTGTACCTTTAGTACAGGGTAAAAAGAGCCTAAAGTCCCTAGCCACCACCACTTGTGAGCTTTGCCTAGATTTTTTGTGCTAAGACTTGAGAGCTATAGTAAGAACTGAATTTGTATTCCCCCGGTATTTTCTGCTCTGAGTTGAGATTTATAGTGACAATTGAATTTGTATTCCCCAGGTTTTTTGTGCTGAGTTGAGAGCTATAGTGAGAACTGAATTTGTATTCCCCCAGGTTTTTTTCTGCTAAGAGTTGAGAGCTATAATGAGAACTAAATTTGTATTCCCCCATTATTGGCTTTGTTTGTCCAGTTTTTTTGTGCTAAGAGGTTGAGAGCTGTGGTGAGAAGTGAGGAATGAATTCATTAAATGATAGCCAGTAATTTCAGTCTTCCTATTTTTCAGGAAGCTGCTGATTTATCATAGTGGTATGTTGCTTTGACTGTAGTGCATAGGGTCCTGAGTTCAAGACATACTAGTGAAATGCATGGTGGTAACACAACATTTTATTCTAGCAACTTTACAAAATTATACAAGCAATGTTTAAAATGTGTCCCTGGTTTTTGACCCTTTTCTCCCCCCTCCCCAAAAAAAATAAAATTGAAAATGTTTGAGAAGCTGTACAAGATGCATATGGCTTACACTGCTGTCATTCTATTTATAGTGCGGGTGTGGAAGTAGACTTTTATGATGGAAAATGTTCTGAATGGGCAGTTTTGGCATTACTGGTTCATGCGTTTTGTTTCATTGCCTACAGTACAGTCTACTGGAAAAATGTTTAAACAATAAATTTAAAATGCACTCTGTCTAACAAGTGTACTGTATTATACAAGGAATATAATTTAATAAAGTCAGGAAGATGCATCAAAGAAAAGAATACATGTATGTTTCTTGTTTTGTGTGCAAGGGACCAATGATTTGAAAACAGTTCAAAGGTAATCTTTATCCGCCACTGGCCAGATGCATTTTCTTTGGATGTGGCGTGGGTTTCAATGCTGTTTCAATGAATGCAAGTTTCAAGGGCAGACACATTTTAATGCCAAGTCTATTTTCATTGTGAGACAGTATTGCTTTTACTAGATGTGTATTAGTGTTTGTGCAATGTTGTGCTGTAAAAATAAAATCCAAATAATCATTGCAGAAGTAAAGCAGTATGCAGTATGCACACATTAGTGTTTATGGTAAATGGGGCAAAATAGCCAGGTAATGAGACATCGGAGTGGCTGCTGGGATACTCTGGTGCCATATTTTGGTTGCCTGTTCTTCAGTTTGCATTTGAAAGTTGGTATCCCACAATTCCATTAGAGTGTGTGGGTAACTTAATTATGTATGCAAATGTTAATCAGCGTACAGATTTGTACATATTTTTCATGGGCCTTGTCCAGATGTTTGATGTTTCTAGGTTGAGAGGTATGACCCCAATACCCTTACACTTATACTTAGCTGGCCACTCCCACCACGTCCACCATCCAATCCAAACTACCCATCAATACCCCAAAATCTCCTCCCACAGTTCACCCATTATAGTTATCCTACCTTTCTGATTTTACTGCCAAACACAACTTATCCTGATAAACTACTAAACAATTAACCTAAACCATATTCTCTTACTCAAACTAACTTCACAACTCACCCCCTACATTTACTCTAATAGCCATCATCATGACCCTCAAATCTATATCCCTACTTACTCAAATAATACTTCTAATTACCTTAACTTACCTAAATTATATCACCCAACCTACTAATGCAAACCACCCCCCCCATTTTACACCACTACCTCATCCTCTCTACAAGGTACACATCTACTGTTACTCATATATCTCCCAGTCTCTACACCCTCAACACTACCATGCACTTCCCCATACACTCCTACCTAACTCTAAAAACACTTTTCCCAGCTACAATAGTCTAATGTCCACAAAACTCTCTATCTGTATACTACACCTCAAACAAACCAAATACCTCATCCATCATCTTATCTCTATCCTTCTCTCTGGGGACATCCACCCAAACCCAGGCCCCTCTACCACACTGCATCCAACCCCCAAGCAACAGGCAAAACCCTGCACTTCTCAGCTCTAAATGCTCAGAGCCTATGTAACAAAATTCCAAACCTTCATGCCTGGCTTCTACATAACCAGCCCGATATTCTCTCCATCTCAGAAACCTGGCTTAAGGCCCACATACAAGATTATGAAATAACTCCTCCCAACTACCACATGTTAAGGAATGACAGAACACAAAAAAGGGAGGTGGTGTAGCACTCCTTGACTCGGCATCCCTCTTAGTCACCTCCTATACCAAACCCTTTCCCAAATTTGGCAAGGCAGAAATAATACCAGCCCTTCTCCACCTAAACAAGCATAAACTCATATTTGTTCTCTCCCTCTATATTCCCCCTGGCGACAATATCTCATCCCTTGAAGATATTCTCTCCTGGGTCACTACCAACATTACTCATGAAACCATAATCCTGAGGAACATGAACATAAACTTGGCCACAATCCAATCTCCCACTAACTCACTCAATATTAACTTATATAACTTTGCACAACTAATCAATTCCACTACCAGGCCTTCCAAGAACTCGATCACTGGAACTATAATAAACTGGATTCTAGTATCCCATCCTCACTATATCTCTGATAGTGGTATTCTCCCAGAACAACTAGCTGACCATTTCACTACTTTTGCCCACCATCTCCCCCCTTCTATACAACTAACTCACACCTATATTTCCACTCGTTGCCTAAAGAACTTCAATGCTGAAACCTTCTCAAATGCACTAAAAAGCACAAACTTGAACCCATTAAAAACTCTTTCCCTAGATAATGTTCTACCCTACTTTAACTCTACTGTCACAAACCTGCTCAACTCCTTTGCCCCTCTAAAAACAAAATGTATAAAAAGTCACCCTGTACCCTGGTTAACCAAAAACACCTTAGCTACTATGCGAGTCTGTGACAAAGTTTGGACATGGTTCCATAAAAATAAAACCATTATCGCCCTAAATTAATATAAAACACTATGAAATAAAGTAAAAACACTTATTACGTTAGACCGCAAAGCCTATTTCTCTACTCTCCAAACCAACCACACCACCAATCCCAAATTATTTTGGAAAGGAATTTCACCTTTCCTCAACCTGGGAAAAAAAGAAAATCCTTGCCCCAACCCAGATGCCTCTGACATGGATGTGGCCACCCAATTTAATTCTTTCTTCATAGAGTCCATAAGCAAGCTAACATCATCCTTCGAAACACCTCTACAACCCCTCCTCAGCATGCTCCCATCCCTTCTCCCCTAGCATCCCTTGCCCCCAACTTCCACCTTTCTCTATCAATCTCATCTCTATATCCACCATAAAAAAACTTCTCCTAAAATTAAAACCTGGTTCCAATGCCCCTGATGAAATTCCCTCCTACTTTCTAAAGGTAGCCACAGAAGCCATTGCTCTCCTTATCAGCATACTAATTAATCGGTCTATCTCAGAAAGCTGGGTCCCCCAGCTCTGGAAGAAGGCCTTATTATTCCTCTCCATAAAGGTGGCAATAATAATGACATCCCAAACTTTCACCCTATCACCATCCTATCCTCTATATCTAAGCTACTTGAAAAGTGTGTACACCAACAACCCTTACCTTACCTCATCAATAATCAGCTTCTTACCCCCACACAACATGTCTTTAGACCAGGTCGTAGTACCTCCACTGCCCTTCCTCTCCTTCCTAGAAACAATCAACAAAGCCTGTGATTCAGGCCACTTTGTATCCACGCTTTTCCTCGACTTCTCTAAGGAATTTGACACTATTTCCCACAACCTCCTTCTTACCAAACTTTCTAAACTTAAACTGTCCCCTTCCTCAACCCAATGGTTCTCAAGCTATCTCACAAACAGGCAACAAGCAGTTAAATAGAAAAAAGCTACCTCACCCTTCCTTAATACATCCACAGGCATCCCCAAGGTTCCATTCTAGGCCCCCTTTTATTCAACCAATTCATAAATGATTTCTTTCAAGCCATTCCTAACTCCAGTCTCATCCAATATGCCAATGATTCTACTATAATCTGTTCCTCCACTTCCATCACAACTCTTAACAGTCTAACACAAGCAACCTGTCTTCCACTGAACAGTGGATGCTCGACAACCATCTAGCCCTTAATGCAACCAAAACAAAACTTATGTTATTCAATACATCCAAAACCTCTTCCCAAGACAAACAATCCTTCATAATTACCAGCAATAATAATATCCCCCCTAGAACTAGTCTCTAACACAAAATTACTAGGAATTATCATTGACAATCAACTAAAATTTGATAAGCATCTACAAGCAAATATAAAGAAAAAACATAAAAAATTAGGTATGCTTTACCGCCACAGTCGCTTTATCTCTCCCACTACCAGGATTACATTAGCTAGTACATACCTGATCCCATCCCTTTTATATGGTGCATCTATTCTAACCAGCCTACAATCTTCCCTCAAAACAAAACTCTCATCTTGTTATAACAAAATATCCAAATTTGCGGCAGGTCATAGAGCCTCTTCTCACCACTGTAATTCCCTTCACCAACTAAGTTGGCTAGAATGACCAAACTTCCTCACATATACCCAGCTCATCCAAGCACACAAACTCATTCATAACCTGTCTCTCTGCCCCTCCCTAGCAAATACCTTTGTAATGCATAAACCAGATAGACTCCTAAGATCCAATTCCCAAAACCTTATTAAATTGCATAAACCAACATGTCCTGCTGGGAATCAATTGATGTCCTTCTCTCTTGCATGCCTCTGGAACTCTCTCCCTTCTCCCATATGCACCACCAGCAGTCTCTCCTTGTTTAAAACCTCACTGCATTCACACCTTACTTCACAATGGATATGCTCTTGCTGTCATCCAACCTAATACTACCACACTTTCTTCCTAACTTTCCAAACTTTGACTGTCACTACCTCCTAAAGTTTTACATCTCTTGGGACATATTTGACCAATGACTAAAAAATTTACCTCATTGTAATTCCCTAAAAAATACTACTTACTGAATTAACCTGATGTAATTTTCCTAATGAAAATCTTTTTTATTTCAGTATTATGTAACATCTATTTGAATTGTGCAATATGGGTTTGTACTATACAAAATATGTATTTAACATTTAATTGAAATGTATATTATGGATTTGTGCTCTTTCTGCATTTGTATTTCTCTGGAGCTTTTCTCCCTAGGATTCCATTGAAAATGGGCTCCTTGTAGCCCAATGGACTATCCTGGAAAACAAACTGCAAATAAAATAAATATTAAATAAATGACAAAGGCAATCTTACATTTATATAAATGAAAAACATACAAAATGATATAACTTTAGTTGCAAACAATTTACATCACAGACACCAATGAAACAACTGTAGTTGTAAACATTATACATGAAGTATAAACCATCCAGTCATTGTCAGTTAAGTATTATATAGCTCATTCAGATCTTGCCTCTTAAACCACGTTCCTGCAAGATTGTAATAACTCATTAGAGAATAAGTATGAAAGAACTACGAAGAAGAAGAAACCAGTGTCTGCAATTTGCAAACTATTACAACCGCAGAATTTAAATATTGGTTCTCCGGGAAATGCCAAGTGGGAGATTGCATTGCAGATCCTTTTTTTCACATGAAATTTTAACATGAAAGTTTGAGCAATATACAAATTATGGGCTTGAAAAATCTTGTGATCTCTTTGAGGTAAACTGCTTACCAAATTTCAAAACAGTTTTTACAAATTAAATAACCCATGTGTGCCAGTATGGATGTATTTGTGCATGCATGCGTGTGTGTGTGTGTGTGTGTGTGTGTGTGTGTGTGTGTGTGTGTGTGTGTGTGTGTGTGTGTGGGTGTGTGTGAGTGAGTTTGTGTGTTTGTCTTTTATACACAGGCAGAGAAGCACATGAGTAATATTTTCAGATACTTGAAAAGCGTTGAAAAATATTTTCATATACTTGAAAAAGTGTTGAAGAATAAATTTTTGTTTAGCTATATCTAAGTACTTACCATATAAATGACATGGTGGACCCAGTAGGCATAGCAACACATAAGTTCAAGGGGAAGAGGGGAATAAGATGTGCAAAGCACTACAGAGGTTTAGTATGCTGATGTAGAAAGGTGTGTTGTGATAACATCCTTTTTATTGCAGTTTGTACAGGAAAGGGGGGTGGTCAAAGTAAGTAAATGGTCACCAAATGGAAGAAGTAGGCCAGAGCACATACATAAGAAACATCCATAAAAGGCCAAGTGCGCATGTGCATGCATGCACTCTCACACACACACACACACACACACACACACACACACACACACACACACACACACACACACACACACATACTGACCAACATGTTGCCCACAGTTGTACATGACTTAACATGGGCTCATGAAATATGAAATGCAAGGGATGGAAATGTTCGTCACCCAGAAGAGTGAGGTGTTACTCCAGCCCTCTGTACACATGGAATGTATAACCTGGCCAGAGGTAGCATAGGTAAGGTTTATCACAGTCAGGTTTGCTAGATAGTGGTGCAGTTCATCTGTGCTGTGGGTGGCCATAACTGGGGTCTGCAAGGATGAATTCAAGGATAAGCTGTACAATGCAGCATACCAAGAGCAAGGCAAGGGACATTGCTATGGGCATGTGAACTACAGGAGATGGATCACAGCTCTCAGAAATGGAGTAAGTACTGGTGTCTCTGTTAGAGGAAGGAGAATAGACTGTCATAACCTGTGGTGGCATGGATGTAGGAACTGGGCTAGCAATGACAGTAAGAGTGTTTGTAGGTACTGTACCAGGTTCATAGATCTTGCATTTTGCAGCAAATGTAACACTTAGTGACCACTATAGTTCTGAAGTTGTTGGACAAATTTCTTCACTTTTTTATAGTCAGGTGAAATGTCTTACTGAGTGTATGTTTGTTTGGATTGTCTGTTTGGGGCTGCTCATCTCCGGACAACTTAGTTGCTCTCATTTTGAGAGCACACTGATCTTGAAGCAAAAGGAATTAATTTTATTTGATGATATATAACATATGTAAGTTTGTTTACTGGCCTTACATTCAGTATTTTTCATTCCAAGGTGTGACAGATGTTGACAATGCACAGGTACATTATAGTCTATTAATCTGATAATTACATTAAATGAAAATCATGTAGGGAGTTCTTCAAAGAACAAATGGATTTTTAGAACAATGTAATGAGAGACGTTATGTGCTAAAAGTAAAGATAAGTTTCAAAATGTGAGAGGTTGACAAAAATGAGCAGCGTAATTAAAAAAGAGGGCATTATTAATCACATAAAACTATATTGAGAAAAATAAATATAATAGAAATAATGGACAACATGGCAGGACAAGTTACATTTTTACCATCATGTTGAAAGTAATCTCACTTTTTGTATTATGTACTGGCTGTACATGTTTCTATCATAAGGTGCACCATCCAAAGCCTCAAAGTATCTCAGGTTGCTTGGAAAGCATAATGAGGTGCCACTTATGAAAATGCCAGTCGTCACTCTTATTGCAACTTGTCCATTTACAATCCTGACATCTGAAAATGCCATAGTGTGTAAAGGTAGAGGCAGTTCTCTGTCATTTTGCTTACTTATCTTGAAGTTAAAATAGAATACATTTCCAGTTAATTGCAATAACAGTTTAAAACAACAATTGCCACCAATCACAATAATATGTTGCACAATATCTTCCTGGGCATGGACCCGTAGGAATGATCAGCAGATGCAGACCAAACAGTCACTGTCCACGGAGGCAGAGAGCCTGCAGTAGTACCTAATGCTCTGCATAAATGAACTTTTGTTTACGTCTTCTTTTCATCAGAGACTGCAATGCTTATAAAGGCATTCGTGTGTAGGTATGGAAAACAGTGGCATTATCTGCTTGTTCCTGTAAAGTCCTTACATGACCAGTCTCCTCCTTGCCCTTATAGCATGCTGCTTGAATGACTGACAGTTTTATATCTGTATCCACACTAATTAATGTCAGGCATAGACATTTAATGAGCAAATATCCTCCACAAAACATTACCTACACCATTGCAACTCACCAAGGGGAAATGAGTGTTTTCTGTCAGGATTAAAATATTTTTGTAAATGACATGTATGAGTAATGTATACAACAATCAAATTTTTTATACATAAGTGGTATCACAGTATGTGCTAATGGGTTTTTCAACGATTATGCTAAGCACTTTTTCAGTCCAGCAATTACCTTATCCTTGCAGTTCTCTCCTCAATACACCTTGCCAAAACAGTTACACCTAGTGAAAAACTTATTTCATATTACGTCAACAAGTACAATGGCAGTTAGAAGCAGCCATACTTGACAAATGGACTTGTAAAAAGTAGAACTTCTCTTGCACAAGCAAAGCTTTACTTTGCCTTAAGAATTCTTCAGAGTTTCAGCTTTGCAGGTTCAGAAATTGATGCTGTACACCTTCTCTAGTGCGGTGGCTCTCTCTGCTGCCTCTTGTGCTTGTATTGTGCAGATTCACCTGGTTGGGTGTTATGATTATGCTAATTAGGCCTCAACTCATTATTGTTACTGAATCTCTCAATTTGTATTATGAAAATAAGCATCATGATTAATTGTCCTCAATACCAAGTAATACCACAGGCAGCACTGTGCAAGCAAGGTTCGAGCCATGCCTTCAGGTTGGATCTGTAATTCCACATATAACCTTATGTAAATGCGATCACTGTAGCACCTTTCTTCTTAACAATATACACAGGGATTCATGACTGCCATGTTGCACACTTAAAAGTGCCATTGTGAACCATAATAATACAGTACCTATATTACCCTAGTGTACCATCCATCACAGTCATCAATGCCCATCATTGTGAGACAAATGGTACAAAAGAGAACTGCTTTGGGTGCCAATTTTGGCCATTTTTCCCTGTGATTCTTTAAGGTGAGACAATGTGGCTGGAAAAGGAAATGACAGTGTTTCTTTTAGAGTGCAGATTCTTAGTTTTAGTACTTGAATTTGCTTGTTCATGTTCAGCACTTGTTCAGAACTTGTTGTTAGCACTAAATATGCTACAAATTACTACAACACTCAACCTTCCTCTTTACCTAGAGGAAAACAGGTTTTTGCACTTACTTTCCTCACTTGCTTAGAGAAAAACAGCTCTTATACTCACTTTCCTCACTTGTCTAGAAGAAAGTAGTTTTTTATTCAGGCATGTCCAAGGGTCAGCTCCCAGTGTTCTCTCCTGTCTATCTGATGAATCTGGGCATCTTGGGGCAATGCAGTAATTGCCTCATGTACACAGACAACCCTCTCCTCTTAGCACCCAACACCACAACCTGTGAGAGATGCACTTATCAAGCCAAAATGGAGGTAAAGCTCTCTCCAACCAAGACTAAACTTGACAGTCAAGAGGAGAAGGTAAACACTTGCACCACACCGCACTCATCACATAGTCCCACTAAACCTACACCACCAAAATCCACACATAGTAACACAAAAACATTTGTGGAGACTCTCAATAATAATTTTCTCAAGCAACAGAGACCTCCAAAGCAGAAACACAAGCAACCCCCACCCCACCCCCAACACAACCCAAATGGCACATAACCCACAGACTCAGTGTGCCAATAAACCACAGCCCATAAGGCAAAACAACATACCCAACACGCTAGTCATAGGTGACTCTATAGTCAGGCACACTGATGTCCCACTCATCAGGCTAAACAAGGAGAAGGTTACTGTCAGCTGCCTGTTGGGTGCCAGGATCTGCCACATAATCCACGCATTCAGGTCACTTCCAAACAAGTACAAATATGACTCTGTCATTGTCCATGTTGGTGTGAATGACCTGAGATGTACCTCCCTGGACTACATGAAAAGAGACATGGAGGAGCTCTCTGATCTTGTTGCCCAGGCAGGTATGACCCTAGCCCTGAGTAGCATCCTGCCATCACCCAGAATGATAGCGCAGTACAACGACAAAATGATTGACTTCAACAATTGGCTAAGCTTCTGGTGTCATTCTAAGAGGATCCAGTATCTGTCTGCCTGGCATGACATAGTCGACAGACCACAAAGTTTTGCCAGAGATGGCCTACACCTGTTGCCCCTGGGATTCTGGATACTGGCTAAGGGTCTTACCGCCCCTATAGTGCCCTTTTCAGGCAAGGTTCAAATGACAAATTTACCACTGTAACAGGAATGGGCAAGCAAAAACTGAGGGTAATGCTACTCAATGCTAGAAGTCTAAATCTAAAAATGCACTCACACGAGGCACTTCTTAAAATGGAAAACATCGATATCTGTGCAGTGACTGAGACCTGGTTCAAGGCTCTAGAGAGCACCCCTGCATTACCAGGCTATAACTCATACCACACTTTTCAGCCATCTAACCTGGACCAGAACACCAAAGGCAGAGGTGTGTCCATATTTATTAAGGATAGCCACACCTCCAGGCTAGTTGCACAGCAAAATGCATCCGAGGTTATCCAAGTGCAACTAACTCTGGGCAAAACTGCAACCCAAATTGTAACTTGCTACAGATCCCCCACCATGCCCCAGGATTCCCAATTCTCTTTTCTTGATATACTGGAAAATATTAGGGTTCAACCAAACACCCTGATAATGGGTGATTTCAAGTACCCCACCATTAACTGGGAAAACTACTGATGTACCAACTCTTTTGCTCAACGCTTTCTGGAATTCATAAATTCCAATGCCCTGGATCAACTTATCCACACCCCCACCAGGGGCAACAATATCCTGGACCTAGTCATTACCAGCATGAGTGACTGGTTTTCCACACCTGAAGTCAACTTCTCACTGGTCAGATCCGACCATAAGCTAATCACCCTAGATATACGCATCCCGCCCCCACCCACCATTAAGAAAACCACGGTAAAAGATTTCTCCAAAGCCAACTTCATGCTTCTTAAGACAGAAGTGGTGAACTTCATGACACCCATGCAGATGGACAATACAGTTACGACTGCTGAATCCTACACAAATGCACTCTATAAGCACTTACACATGTGCATGGATCATGCTATCCCAAACAGAACCAAGAAGCTATCCTCCAAAAAAAGGAAGCCAATCTGGTGGTCCCCTGCCATAAACAAACTCTACAACAGAAGGAAAAAACTGTTGCAAAAGACAGTAAAATCCCATGAGTGGAGGAGCTTCCTGGTCAGCCTCAATAAGAAGCTGAGATCCCTTATAAGATCCTGCAAAGCTAGCTATGAAAACAAAATTGCCACTGATTCTAAGGGCAACCACAATGCATTCTATAGCTATCTCAAAAATCTCAATGGCAACACCCAAATTTGCTCTGAGTGCCAGCACTACGGCATGAAAATTACAGAAACAACTGATATTGCCAACATCCTGGCAGATAGGTTCAGTGCTAACTTCACCCCCCTCTCACCCCCTAAAGGGCCCATATCTATACAGGAAGAATGCAGAGTCCCTGTAATCACATCTATGCAGGTAAAAGCTGCACTCTTTAAATCCAAAAACACAGCATCCATGGGACCCAACAACATCCCAGGCTGCGTTTTACATGATCTTCAGAACGAACTGGCTTCCCACCAAAGCACCATGTTCAATCATAGCCTCACATCAGGCTTTGTGCCCACTGAATGGCGCACAGTAACAGTTATCCCACTCCACAAAGGGGAAGCCACCACTGATACTGGGAATTATCATCCTATTAGCCTGACGAGCCTGTTCTGCAAAGCCATGGAATGTATCATTATGGAACTCATAAACAAAGACATTGGTAACCTCCAAACTCTGGACCCCATCCAGTTTGGGTTTCTGAAAGGTAGATCATGCCTTCTGAACCTGATCAACTTCTTTGAGGCAGTCACCAAAGCGGTAGACAAGGGTAAAGTGGTTCACACAGCCTATCTTGACCTCGCCAAGGCTTTCAACACCATCCCTCATTCTGGAATTATAGCTAAACTCACTAAACTAGGTATAAATCCCTACATTACAAGATGGGTTGCCAACTAGCTCACCGACAGAACCCACACTGTAAAAGTTGCAGACTCCAAATCTGACTTCAAACCAGTGACAAGTGGAGTACCACAGGGTTCAATCCTGGGACCTCTCCTGTTTGGTATCTATTTCTCTGAAGTACAGGCTAAAACAGAAGACCTCTGGCTAATGACGATTGCAGATTCCTGCAAACAAGAAGCCATAGTCAAGTCCCCAAATGATGTGGACATCCTACACAAGGGCCTCACTGAGACAGATGCCTGGTGTCAGAGGCATGGCCTCAAGCTCAATGCCAAAAAGGTGCATTGCCATCCCCTTTGGTAAAAACTCTGTACCCATGAACTACTACATAAACAGCAGTCTAGTTAATGCTGAATGTGTGATAAGAGACCTTGGGACCCAGGTGGACAGTAGTTTCTCCTTTGATAATCACATTGCCACAGTAGTCAGGAAATCCTTCTATGTGGCACACCTCATCACAAAAGGGTTCTCATCCAGGAAAAAAGAGGTCATTGTTCCCCTCTACTCGGCACTCATTAGACCCATTATAGAGTACAACACCCCTTTTGGAATGTACCTCACAAGACAACTGCAGCAGCTGGAAAGGCCACAGAAGTACCTCACAAAGAGGATTACTGGCCTCAAACAGATGCCTTACACTGACCATCTCATAAAACTCCAGCTTTACTCTGTAGCAAATCGCCTACTCAGAGATCTTTGCCTAACATATAAAGCTATGCTAAACCCAGAGCTGTTGGACATGCTACACCTAAAGAAATCCCAATCCCTCCAAGCTATATGCTCTAGATACCTAAACCTTGTCACCACAATAAACAGGACATGCAGGAGGGATAGATTCCTGTCCCAGAGACTTTCTATACTCTGGAACAAGGTACCCATCTATGTTAAGCAAAGTTCCTCATTAGCACTCTTAAAGAAAAATCTTGATGAGTGGATGGGAAATAGGAAATACACCCTGGGGATCACTTCTGTGGCTCTGCTCAACAGAGGCACAGGAAATTAACTTTCTTGGATGGCGTACACCAGGGAACCTTGTTGGCTAGGCTTACTTAGGCCCTTGGTTTGATAGCCTAGTACCTGCCTATGAACCTATGAACCTATAAGAATAGAGGAGACACAAATCTTTCTATCTCCTCCATCAGGATTACAGTCAGAGGTTCCTACAGGAGGGATATCAAAGGCCTCAGCATAAGACTGAAGTCTGGAATAGTTTAGCCTAGGCTGTCACCCCCACTACTGGTACATCATGCACTGGGAAACAGTGGCATCACCATTATAGTGGCACAAGGTGCAACAATCCTGAAATCCTGGCCTCCTATGGTATTGGGAGGATGAAGTTAAACAGCAGTCACCACCAATATGCTCTAAGTAAAACTTATCTTAGCTACACATATACCCTGGCATTGTGTGCCATCCATAGATCTTGCATAGTGCTGTTTTTTCTCCATAGACCATGAAGAGACTGCAATGAATAGGCAGCTGCACAGGAGGATACTGGAGTGCCTAATATAGGCCTGTGATGAGTATACTTTCTTCAGTCTTAAAATTAAGGGTAGCACAGATTCAATTCCATACAGTATACCCTTCATAAATGAATGCCACTTTTGTGATAACTTCCATAGTTCAAAGGGAGCATTATGACTGTCAAATGTTATTAGTCTGTGTGTGTATGCATACAAACTCCCATATACTTGGACAAGTGGCTCAAGGCATTAAGGCTGGGTTCCCACATTATACTGATACTTATGGGTTCAGTCCCCGTATGCGTGTTCTGATAATTTTTTAAGTTTAGATGTCTGTCTCATTATACTAACTACATTAGGCATGAGAGATATTTAAGTATTATATTTTTTGTGGGAAAAAATTTGTGTCACAGACAATCTTTTTTAATAAACTAGTTTCCTAGTCTTAAAGCACCTGTGAGAGATATATATGTCTGATCAGAATTTTATTTTATATATGTACACTTGTCTCAGACAACCCATTACACTGTATTGGACTACACACCCACACTGGTGGACTGCCCATGTAGCTCATCACATTGATCCCTTGTCTTTGAGAATACATGTGATGATGGTTGTGGGTTCAGGTCTTCCCTCAATTGTCTATACTAACAGCCTTATTAAACTCAGAAGTGTGCTTGTTGCTCATTTAAGCATATCAGGTGTAGCTTAATTAAACTAGCAGTACATTTCAGCTTTATTTTTTCATTTTTTTTTTCATTTTTTGTACTTCTCTCTCCCCTACCCTTTTGTTGCTATCCTTTCTATTACATACATTTATTTAATTTATTGTTTTGTTTTTCTCCATTTATTTTGCTCTTACATGAGGCAGCATCAAGATTTGCTCCCATCCCACAGGCATGACCTGTTAGCCTTCGACAGATGTCAGCAGCAGCAGCAGCACCACCATCAAAAGCATACACAACATCTGGACCTAGCCTGTCAGTCACCTCTATACCTCCTACCCTACGAGTACCACCCACTACAGGTAGCTCTGCACTGGATGCTGGGACTTTTCTATCCCAATGCTAGCAGTGCCAGTGGAGATGACACCTTTATCATTCATTGGCACCTGGTAGACATTGTGGGCGAGATAATTGACAGGAAGTTAGATGCCAGAATCAGTCACATGGAGGACCTCCTCCAGCAAGTCATTGAGTTGTGCCCCCTTACAGTACTGTCTCTACCACATGAAACAGGAACCAGTGGTAATGGTACCCAGGGATGAGTAACCTCCCACTGTATCACAACTGCAGCTGTGGAACTCCATCCTGTCTCCAGTCCTGGTATTCCCCTCCCTTCTGTGTTAATGCGCACTCCTGTGCATTGTACAATCTTCCTCTCATCATTGTCATCCCTCTGTTTGTCTAATGTCTCCTTCACCATTGATTCCCCCTTCTGCATTGTGCTACCACACCCCCCTGTCAGCCTTGGCAGTCTTCACCTGTTGCCTACTGTGGTTTTCTTACCTTCCTCCTACTTGCCTTACTACCCTTCGCAAATTACCTTCTCTTCATACGTGAAAAATGGGCACCTGTCCTGCAAGAAAATATTTACTCCACTTAGCCCACATCCATCCTGCACATTCCTTACTTGTTCACCTTATGTCCTACCTTCTACTTACTTCCCATTTTCATTTCTTTCCTATACTCCCTTTTCTACTATTTAATCTGGTAAAAAATAAATAAACACACCTCATGCCCATATAAGGCTTCCAAATAATTTTTATTTTCTGCTCCTACTATGCATGGCTGGTTGCAAAAAGTACCATCGCTGCCTGTGTACAATCAATGACTACTACTACCACTGCTAGTTGTAAAACAAGAAGCGAGGCTGCCATAATTCACACATCCAGCTACTATGCACAACCACTACCATACACTATTTATATAGGCCTTTTCCTGCACTAGCCACACAATTGAGCTGAGAGTCATTGTGTGGCAGTTGGCACAGATAAAATCAGGTATGACCACAACGTTTTAATTACTTCTGTTTATTATTTCACTGCCAACTATAGGTTTGCTTAATACGTTAAGAGCTCAAAGGTAGCGTTCTGAGTAATCATTATTGTATTTTTTATCCTTTTATTCTGCAAGTGTCTGACAAACAATTGCTATGTGTTTGTCTGAAAACTTCTTTCTTTCTTACTGCTGCTGTAACTCGGCATATAACTGAAATGCCTTTGTCTTTATAGGTAACGAAGGCTGTAGGTTCAAGTTCCATCAGGGTTATACAGGTTTGTCTTTTTCATTCTACAAGTGTGTTACTCACAATTTGTGTGTTTCCCAGAGAACTTCTGTCTGACTGCTTTAGTAGCTTAGCATATAAATAAAGTTCCTTTAACAGTACAGTGAGTTCAACTATCCTAGGTTTGTGTTTTTATTGTTTTAGTCTTTCATTCTGCAAGTGTGAGATATAGAATTACTGCGTGTTTCCTTGAATGTTTTTTTCTCTGACTGTTGCCGTAGTTTAGCATGTAGATGGAGTGCTGCTGACAGTTGTGGATTTGAGTCCCACAAAGGTTGCATTTTCCACCAATTTCATTCTACAGCTGTGTGACATACAACTACTCTATGCTGCCCTGAAGGTTTCTTTTTCACTGCTGCTGTAACAAAGCATGTTAATGAAGTGCCAAAATGATTGTGGGTTCAAATCCCATAGAGGTTACGTATTTGTCGCTTTCATTCTGCAAGTGCATGGCACACAACTACTGTGTGCTTCTCTGAAAGCTTCTCTTTGACTGCTGCTATAAAACAGCATGTAAGTGAAGTGCCTTTGCCAGTAGAGGCAATGAAACCGAAGGTCTCAGGTCCTTGTTGGCTATACGCTTTTCTCTGTTTTAGTCTTTTATTTTGCAAGTGTGTGGCACACAATTACTTTTTATTTCCCTGAAGGCTTTTCTCTGACTGCTGCTGTAGCTCAGCATATTTAAATCCCATTGGGGCTGGATATAAGCACATATTTATTACAGTAGGGTGGTTGTTTCGTGACTTCACATTGTAGTACATCTAAAGTGGTCACACTCTGGTGATTCATTACCTGCATTTTTTTCATTATATTTATACTTTTCGTTTACCCACCTTCTTTCTCACTCTTCTTTCTACTACATCTTCTTTCGGCTGCTCCCGTTAGGGGTCGCCACATGGATCATCTGTTTCCATTTCTTCCTGTCCTCTGCATCTTGCTCTGTCACACCAACCATCTGCATGTCCTCTCTCACCACATCCATAAACCTTATCTTAGGCCTTCCTCTTTTTCTATTACCTGGGAGCTTCATCCTTAACATCTTTTTCCCAATATACTCTGCATCCCTCCTCAGCATATGCCCAAACCAACCTAATCTTGCCTCTCTGGTTTTGTCTCCAAACCTTCCAACCTGGACCGACCCTCTAATATACTTGTTCCTAACCCTGTCCACCTTTGTCACACCCAGTGCAAATCTTAACATCTTTAACTCTGCCACTTCCAGCTCTGACTCCTGCCTTTTTGTCATTGCCACTGTCTCCAACCCATATAACATAGGTGGTCTTACTACCCTCTTGTAGACCTTCTCTTTCACTCTTACTGGTACTCGTCTGTCACAAATCACTCCTGACATTCTTCTCCACCCACTCCATCCTGCCTGTAGTCTCTTCTTTGCCTCTCTTTCACACTCTCCATTACACTAACTGTTGATCCCAAGTATTTAAACTCATCCACCTTCACCACCTCTACTCCCTGCATCCTCACCATTCCTCTATCCTCCCTCTCATTCACACACATATATTCTGTCTTAGTCCTGCTGACCTTCATTCCTCTTCTCTCGAGCATATCTCTACCTCTCCAGAGTCTCCTGCACCTGTTTCTTACTCTCACTACAGATCACAATGTCATCTGCAAACATCATAGTCCATGGGGACTCCTGTCTGATCTCATCTGTCAACCTGCCCATCACCATTGCAAATAAGAAAGGGCTCAGAGCTGATCCTTGATGTAATCCCACCACAACCTTAAGCACATCCGTCACTCCCACCGCAGACCTCACCGCTGTCACACTACCCTTGTACATATCCTGTACCATGCTTACATACTTCTCTGCCACTCCCAACTTCCTCATACAATACCACAACTCCTCTCTAGGCACCCTGTTATATGCTTTCTCTAAGTCCACAAAGACACAATGCAATTCCTTCTGACCTTCTCTGTACTTCTCCATCAACACTCTCACAGCAAACATCGCATTTGCAGTGCTCTTTCCTGGCATGAAACTATACTGCTGATCACTAATCATCACCTCCCTTCTTAACCTAGCTTCCACAACTCTTTTCCATAACTTCATGCTGTGACTGATCAATTTAATCTAAGTGTAGTTACTACAGCTCTGCACATCACCCTTGTTCTTAAAAATCGGTACCAAAACACTTTTTCTCCATTTCTCAGGCATCCTCTCACTTTCCAAGATTTCATTAAACAATCCAGTTAAAAACTCCACAGCCATTTCACCTAAACACCTCCATGCTTCCACAGGTATGTCATCTGGACCAACAGCCTTCTCATTCTTCATCTTCTTCATAGCTATCCTTACTTCCTCCTTGCTAATCCACTGCACTTCGTGATTCACTATCCACACATCATCCAACTTTCCTTTCCTCTCATTCTCTTCATTCATCAGCCCCTCAAAGTACTCTTTCCATCTGCTCAACACACTCTCCTCATTTGTGAGTACGTTTCCCTCATTATCCTTTATCATCCTTACCTGCTGCACATTTACTAGCTCGGTCCGGCTGTCAAGCCAATCTGTACAGGTCCTTTTCTCCCTCCTTAGTGTCCAACCATTCATACAACTCTTCATACGCCTTATCCTTAGCCTTCGCTACCTCTCTCTTTGCCATGCACCTCATACTCCTGTCTACTTTCTTCATCTCTCTGACAATCCCACTTCTTCTTCTTCACCAACCTCTTTCTCTGTATACTCTCCTGTACTTCCTCATTCCACCAACAGGTCTCCTTGTCCTCCTTCCTCTTTCCAGATGTCACACCAAATGCCTTTCTAGCCATCTCTCTTACTAGCTCTGCTGTAGTTACCCAGCTATTCGATAACTCTTCACTGTTACCCAGTGCCTGTCTTAACTCTTCCCTGAACTCCACCTCACAATTACCCTTTTTCAATTTCCACCATTTGATCCTTGGTGCTGCCCTCACACTCCTCCTCCTCTTCTTGATCACCAATGTCATCCTACAAACCAGCATCCTATGCTGCCTAACTACACTTTTCCCTGCCACCACTTTACAGTCTCCAATCTCCTTCAGACTGGCCCTTCTACATAAGATATAATCCACCTGTGTGCATCTTCCTCCACCCTTGTATGTCACCCTATGGTCCTCCCTCTTGTTAAAATATGTATTCACCACAGCCATGTCCATCCTTTTCACAAAATCCACTACAATCTGACCTTCTGCATTCCTTTGCTTAACACCATACCTACCAATCACTTCCTCATCCCCTCTGTTCCCTTCACCAACATGCCCATTGAAATCTGCTCCAATCACCACTCTCTCACCCTTGGGTACAGTCATCACTACTTCATCCAACTCACTCCAAAATTTTTCTTTCTCATCCATTGCACACCCAACTTGTGGAGCATATGCACTAACAACATTCATCATTACACCCTCAATTTCCATTCTCATAAACATCACTCTATCTGACACTCCTTTCACCTCCAAAACACTCTTAGCATACTGTTCCTTCAGGATAACCCCTATGCCATTTCTCCTCCCATCCACACCATGATAAAACAATTTGAACCCACCTCCGATACACCTAGCTTTGCTCCCCTTCCATCTGGTCTCTTGCACACACAATATACCAACCTCCCTTCTGTCCATCATATCAGCTAGCTCTCTCCCTATACCAGTCATACTGCCAACATTCAAAGTTCTGACCGTCACTATCACAGTCCTAGCCTTTACTTTCCTTTGGGCATGCTTCCCCGTCTTCTCCTCCTTCGGCCAACAGAAGCCCAATTTCCGCCAGCACCCTGTTGACCAACAGTACTGGTGACGGTCGTTGTTAACCCGGGCCTCGACCGATCCAGTATGTATATCTGTACTGTTGTCCACATGTATAATTTGGCAAAATGTTATGCCGGATGCCCTTCCTGATGTAACATTCCCCATTTATCCGGGCTTGGGACCGGCACAAAGAAATGCACTGGCTTGGCTTCTTTCTACTACATATATATATTTTTTTGTTTTATTCTTCAGTTGTTTTACTTTTATATGCAGCAGCTTCCAGAGCCGTACCCCTGCCAATATCCTGGCCTGTCACACCATCACCACCAGTGGCTACTATAACACTGCCAATAACACCACAGCCGGTGGCATCCACAGCTGACACACTCAACTCAACTCCTTCACTCCAGCAGTACCACTGTCTTTCCTCTGCGTGTCTGAAGACCTCTTCTCCATTGTCTTCCACATTCCTGTCTCTGTCTCCCCCTCTCAGCCTTGCCTGTCTTATATGTTTGTTTTGTGTCCCTACTACCTACTTTAATCTTTCTGCCTTCATCTTACTTCCCTTACTCCCTTCAACAACTTACCTTCTCTTAATATGTATATATCATTGGGACAAAAATAGTTGGGCACACACATTTCATGACTCTTTACTGTTGACACATAACTTCTTTTTCTTGCCACCATTGTGTGTGCAAAATTGAGCAGAGCACCTTTGTGGCACGCCCTACAGCCACACCATACTCCTACACACTCCTCTTGCAGTCCATGTTTTGCCCACGGGCAGGATATTTAATCACGTGGTCATTATGCACTTTTGCTTCACCACATTCATTGTCAATGAGCAGCGTGGCTCATCGTGCACACAGTACATAGTGGAGGGCTATCCACAATTGTGGCCACACTGTTTCTGAATCTCAGGGACTGGTATACTAAATAAAAGCAGCAATTACAATGCTAGAATAGTAACTGGTGCAACTCAGTTACCAATAATATAACAAATTAAAACAAATGGTAATAATCATTTTACAAGAGGCTGCAACATGAAGCCAGCAGCAGTAAAGCTGAAGACCAATGTCCCAGCATCTTGAGGTTACATTGAAATAAAGTTAGACAAATACGTGCCTCAATAAAATATAAGGACTGCGACAGTGAATCATAATATACTGTTGATGAGGTGAAGAAGCATACTGCCTACAACCCACTGAACTCCATGACAATTAATGCCTGCCTGCAATCTTTTAAATCTGAGACACATTTCACATGTATATCTGCAAAGGTAGCTCTCCTGGAACAGAAGAACAGCTAGAGTAGCAATGTTGAAAATAAGAAAATCGGTTGTGGACAGTTTCTGAAAACAGTTGGCAAACCATTAAAACCATTTTAACCCCATAAAAGTCTGTAAATGTTACTGTGGTCAAGCCTCTCTCATCCAAGCCAGATCTTAACTCTAGACTAAATTGTCTTGCCCTACAAGCTTGTCATTTCAAGGTCTGGACCAATATTTTTTTTTTTAACCCTCTGACTGAAGCATTAAAGAACCTGAAGAACTAGTACCTACACAATCCAAATATATATATATATATATATATATATATATATATATATATATATATATATTTATGGAGTCCTATTACAAGAACGAAAGTTCACTACTTTGAACTTGTAATAGGAAGCCTCACTTCTGTGAAAATTCACTTTAACGAAAGTGAACTTTTGCGTAAGTGCACTTCACCGAAAACACCACAGCACAGTGGAGGACATAAAAAACAAGCTATGTCTTCTACTATGGTGCGATAGTCATGGACCTTAGGGTAAGGGCACGGGTTAGGGTAAGGGGATAGTGAGCAAATCTATCCCCTTACCCTAACCCATACCCTAATCCCTAAGGTTCCTGACTAACGCACCATAGTGTAGGACATTGCTATGTCCTTTACTGCACTGCAATCATCATGGACCTTAGGGTTAGGGCACAGGTCATGGTAAGGGGATAGCCCTACGGGCTATCCCCGTACTATGACCCTTGCCCTAACCCTAAGGTCCGTGAGTACTGCATGGAAGTTCAGTACAACACCCGTTAGTTGTACTGAACTTTGCATAAGTGCACTTTCAATTAAGTGCACTTTCGCTGCAATGCGCATTCCATGCACTATTTCGAATTAGTGAAAATTTGATCTAGTATATGGAACCCTTATGTGTGTATATATATATATATATATATATATATATATATATATATATACATATATATATATATATATATATATATACACATATATATATATATATATATATATATATATATATATATATACATATATATATATATATATATATATATGTGTGTGTGTATATATGTATGTATATATGTGTGTGTGTGTGTCTCCTGTCACCAATAAATAAACATGATCAAATACTGCACTCCTTTCTTCAAAAGTTAATGCTCTGAAAAAGTGAATCAGAAGGCCCTGCCCTACTCATTTCCCTACCACAAGCTTCAAGCTATAAATATGTTCCATTATACTCCACCTTGGAAGACATCAGGGCCTAATGGGATTAATGTGTAGACTTTTATAAACTTGTTTAACCTGAGACCATCTAATTCTATCTTTCTTGTTTAACCACATAGTAGCTATGGATAACAAATCCCTTCAGACTGTCACACAATCCAAAATCTTACAAATATCCATGGACTGACCTCCCTCATTAATTCTGAAGCCAACTTATACGTAAAAGACTTGTGACTCAACCACAATGTTTTTAGAGTATTCAACCATCAGCATAGTGTTGTCCAAAGCAGGTATGATGTTAATTATGTCCATACTTAACCTTACTCAACCAATGCCAAAAGAGATAAAGTCCTAACTACATCTCAAGTTTCCGGGTTTGATTACCAGTTTGGGTATATGAGGCACTGTCAGGAAAGGATGAGTGGAGCCATCTGTGGGGAAGTGTTTGCCTGAGCAGTTCTCATGCGTGATCCCTGGTGGAGGCTGGGGACAAGATGGGGGCATTGATCAAAGAAGGGAAAGGTAGAACACAATGGATGAGATCCTGCAGATGAGGAATGATATGTCTGCATGTTCTCATTGCATGCTTGTCACTTGAATGTTACAGGCAAGCATGCAGGGGAAAACAGGAATTTGGGCATAAGCAGAAAATCCTCAAGCAGCAATATGAAACTGTCCTAGGACACACTGGTCTCCTCACTGGCCTCGACCCCAATCAGAATAAGTCCAGGGAAGGCTAGGTGGGGCAAGTAGACCCAGAAAACAAGGAGATATACTGGGGTCTGCTAATGGTTAGGTGCATAGGAGAAAAAAGTAAAAAAAAATAACCCTTAAGCAATAAAACAGTCCTCAAATCCTTCTGTTGTGATCCTTCTAGATTTGAGAAGATATTCAACTCCATAAGTTGGTAATACTTAATATCTCACTTCCATTTCTACTAATTCAATGTAAAAGCCAGGGATGTTCACATTCCTTTGGCCTCTTCCTTTTGACAGCTATGCATCCCAGCCCAAGTATTTTCACATCTCTATCAATATCAGAATGGTTAGCCTTGAATGACTCCATTAAACTACTGATGTTTTCTAAAGATTGTTTTATGCTGTCTAAAAAATTGAGTAGCTGACTTTTCACATTTCCTCACCTGCTGGATAATTTTCATTGCTTGTTAAGACTGAAAGTTTACATGAGTAAAATAGTTATTTTCGGCTAACCCTAGAGCTATGGATTTGCAATGTTCATCTTATGCCTCTATGCTTAAATGGTGTTGATTCCTCCCTTATTTAGATATACAACTACACCCGTACATCTGGGTCAGGCTTTAATTTACAATGTATGGACCATTCCGTAGTGGTACAAAGGTGGAAATGGTAAGATTTGCTAATTTCAGTAAGAAATAATCATCTTAAAATGAGCTTTAGCCCATCTCTTTACTATGTTTTCAGGCATGCACAGTTCCACTCCTTCCTATGGATGGTTCAAATGCTTTAGAAACTTCCTAGGTAATTTGTCTGGTGTGAGAAAGAGCTATAGTACACAACAAAGTGCTACATGTTCCACTGAACAAAAGTGGCCTAAGCTTTTAAAATTTTACTAACTATGCACTTGTGTTTATTGTGCAGCTCACCCTTTAGACCCATCACTCTCAAGTTTCATCTGCATAGGATCTGCATAAGAAGATCACCTTCCCAAGTTGGTCAACCACTTGTCAGCTCTGTAATTTGGTAGGTGACTCAACGAATATTGTGAAACCATGGCACATAATCACTGTAGTGATGAATTATCTGATAGCTTTGCATAATTCAGCTAACCAGCAGTCATTCAGTTGTACCAAGATTCTTCTTTGGAGGCACCTTCACCACTCCATAGATGAATCTCCAATATTGTAACTTGACTTGGACAACAGGGAGTATATTACGTTCTTTGGATTTTCTTTAGCAAGTTAACGAAAATTACTTGTTTTAATCTAAGGTTTCTTTTAACATCCCACTGTTTGATCACTGGAGGTATTACCAAATATGTAAAGTTGTGCTTACCTTTTAGTTGAAACCCATAGATATCCCATTGCTAAAATTTCCAAATTACCACAATTTAAGAAAGGACCCAAACTCTAATATCAGAGCTTCACCCCTGCATACATGTTTTGCTATGCTCTTTGCTAGAGCTGCCTCCTCTCATATACTGGACAAGTTCAAGCCAATACTTTATGGATCTGTCTCTTGCCCTATGGGAAAAATGACTGAAGTCCTCATTGACCTGACATTGTTCCTTGTGCTACACGAATGCAGACTGTTGTTCCTAACTGAAAGGTACTGGCTAATAGGTTCTGACTAAGATTACGACCAAATGAGACTATCAATAAGCTCATCCAGATCACCCAATATTGGTGAAAGACTAACAATGTCCCACTTTAAGCAGACTTTCTCCACATATCCCTGTAAAAATTTGTGATCACCTCATCCATTCAATTAAACTCATTTTAAAGGTTGCTAGGGAAGTACTCTGCTACATAGGTAAGGGCAGCCTATTCCAGAAATGTGAGATATGATGAGTTAGGTATACGATATACCATCTGGTGCTGTTGATGTGGCAGCATAGGTTTAGGTATATGTTGGGTTAGGTATACAATATACCATCTTGTGGTGTTGAAGTGGTAGCATAGGTTTAGGTATATGTTGGGTTAGGTATACGATATGCCTTCTGGTGGTGTTGATGTGGTAGCATAGATTTAGGTATATGTTGGATTAAGTATCCGATATGCCATCTGGTATTGTTGATGTGGTAGTATAGGTTTAAGTAAATATTAGGTTAGGTATCCGATATGTTATCTGGTGTTGTTGATGTGGTAGTATAAGTGTAGGTATATGTTGAGCTAGGTATCTGATATGCCATCTGGTGTTGTTGATGTGGTAGTACAGGTTTAGGTGTCTAGAATGACTTATCTGCTTTATCACTGGTTCTATTTAATGGAAGAAGTTCAAAGAATGCTGATTAATTCATAGCATGGAAGGCTAAGCAGAGATCAGCACTCAGGAGTCTGTAAGACACTGAGTAGAGGGACATGGCTTTCAGTCTATTAAAGTAGCTAAGGGGCATAATTGCATCCTTGTACTCTCCAGGGATGTGCAGTACAGGCCCAACCAACCACCCAACACCCGATAGCGTGTACAAATATTTAATGAATATACATGTTGATGTCCTCACACAACTACTGTAAAAACAAATCAGAGCAGAAATGATGCACTAAACAGGAATTCTTATGAAGAACTATGTTTAATAAAATACTTAAAACTGAGATGAGTATGAAGTGCACATTTTCTAATTCATAATAATCAACACATGCATACAAGCACATTCCAAACACACACACACCTGTCCATTTTTGCCAGGTTTCTTCCACAATTATGCTTCACTCTTACAAAAACACTTTCATCAATCTGGACTTCCTTTCCAGGACCAGCGAGTCACATTGGATCCTGGAGAAGTTTCCAATTGCAAGGATCTGATTTAGCCGACACTCCAAGGTGCTCTGCAGCTATACTGTTAGGAACCCTCCTGACCCACTACTAGACTATCTACTACATTCACAAATCACATGTGCAGGGGTCATTTCCATATGTGTCAATATGTGTCAATCAGTAACCAATGCATGCATGATGTAACTGGCAAATTTGCATGTCAGTCAATCATGCCTCATTTGCATATGATGTCACAGTCATTTGACATGTCAGTCACCCAGATCACATACACTTCTGCACAATCCGAGGGGGGGTACATGAATATAGTTATGCCACTAAGGGTACTGAGACAGAACTTTTTGGTGAGGAAATGTTGAGGTCTCTCAAGCTGGAGTAGGTGCTTAAAGAGGTACATACCAAACAGTAAAATTATATTCAATGATAGGCATAATAATGGATGAATAAAGTGGATTATATCTTCTTTGGACCTTCTGGAGATATTACAAAAGATAAGCTGCTCAAGGAAGAATATGTTTCTAACCACCACAGAGAAGTTGTGGTCAAAGGAAAGTCTGTTATTAACATACATACTCAAGTCCCTGATGACTGTTTCAAGTGTAAGTGGAATGTTTATGGGTAAGTAGTAGTGATGCTACATTTACCAAAGGAAACTATGCTGCATTTCTTGGAGTTGATGGCAAGCCCATGTTTAATTCACCAAACACTTGTTCAGTCAAGCCCTTGATGGAGAATTTTAGCATCAGAATTGGATATGATAATTGCTCCCAGTTTGCAAACATCAGGAGCAACCTTGGTTAGCTATAGTCCCTTGATATCAGCTTTTATGTCACAGAAATATATACTAAAGAGAAGGGGACCCAGGACAGAGCCCTGTGGGAAACCACTGGTGGAATTTTTTCCTGTCTAGAGCAAATACTCCCAACCTTAATGGCATGCATTCTGTCAAACAAGCAACTACAAATCCGGCAAACTATGTTACGGATTAATATTAAGTTGGGAGAGTTTATTAATAATCTCAAACTGGCAATTGAGTAAAATTCCTTGGCAAGGTCCAATAAGCATTATGTACCTTATTGATGGCTTCAGTAATCCTTTGAAAGAACTCATGCAGGTTGTGCAGGCATTATCTGACTTTTACAAAGCCACACAGTTTTGTATCCAGAGATATAAGGTTACCTAAATTGTTGTTTATTAGTTCAGCTATAATACATTGCACTTGGAAATAACAGTACTGAGTCTAATATGCCTATAATTCCAAGATCCAGCAGAAGGACCACCTTTATGTAAAGGCATCACAACTGCCATTATCCACACCTTAGGGACAACCATAGAAAGACTCAGGTTGAAGAGTTGTTGGAGGAGTTTTGCCTGGTAGGACTTTACGCTTCTTAAGAGACATCCAGGGATATTCTCAGGACTGATGGAAGTAGCATTTATTTAATTTTGAAAGGTACCAGAAGGATGTGGAATAATCTGACCTCAGGAGGGGACATAAAGGGGAATGTATGGGACATAAGAAGGATGGAGGGAGTGAATCTGTAAGAGAGTTTGTCCACAATAATATTAGCAATGTCTTAGGAGTCACAGGAGATACCACTGGATAGAATTTTAGCACAGTACCGTAGGTCAATTTAAAGCTTCTTAATATAGCTGAAGAAGGCCTAATTTTTTGTTTTGAATTAGTTGCAGTCCTACGTTCATAGATGACCTTACGTTATCCCTTACAGAATGATGAAATAGACATCTTTTGGTGGTGGCCAGGAACAACTTCTTTTTGTTATAGAGTTTGTTGATGAGGTAATAATACTATATGGGTTTAGTTCTAAACTTTCTGTTATGCTTACAGCAGATCAGCAATGATGCCTCAATGCATTTGTCCAAAAAACAGTAGAATTCAGTTACATGCTTACCAGAATGTTAAATTTAGCTGCTCTCTCTCTCTTTTTCTCTCTCTCTCTCTGGACCTGGAACTACTGGACTGATCACCTTGGCACCAGTTTATTACCCGACAGTGATATTCCACACAAGCTCAAGTTCCTCCATGTCCCATAAACTCCTACTCTGAAGTAATATCTCCAGGTAAAGGACTAAATATCCACCTGACAATTTACAAAGGAGAAAAAAGGCATAAAAAGCTAGAACCCTAAATGAATGAAAACTGGAATGCAGCTTTCCTATAGGTCTCCAAGGATATTACAGTTTGGAAGGATAATGTGTCTGGACAGAGACCAGACATTCTGATAGGCACATAACTTGCACATTTTTGTGGTCTCATCTGGACATTAGAACAACTGAACAGTATCATCAGCAGACTTGGGATGGCCTAGAGCAGCCAGCCTCTGAGGATGGTAGTGCCAAAAGAAGCCTGAGGCCTAGAAATGGTACTCAAATTATGTTTATGAAAGGTATTCAGTGATGACCATGTAGCAGCTGCCATGACATCCTCTGAGGGTCTGTTACTTAAAAAGGCATTAGATATGGCCTGCACTCTAAAACTGTGCATTTTCAGTCTACTGGCCAATGGTTTGCCAGCAGAAGATAACAATGGGCTATGCAATCGGATGTCCATTTGGAAAGAGTTACATCTGACACATTTTAACCTTTCTTGGCTGATAAGAAAGATATAAACAATTGTTCATCTTTCCTGATGTCCATTGTGTAATGAAGATAAAAGTGAAACTGTCTTTGAATAGGGACTTGATCATGCAGGGGTGTAAGGTTCCACTAAGACTTGGAGTGTAGGACAGTTTTCAGGTTTGTAGGTTATATTATGAACAGCTGTGAACTGGGTAACAGAGAGAGTGTGGGAGTTCTAGCCTGCTTAACTGTTTTAAAGCTGGACAGTGGTGGGATTTATCAAATTTATTAATAGTGAATTTAGTTACTTTGTTATAGCATTGTTCAATTTTTGTAAAAAGAGAATGCTGAAGGTTGGTGTAGCTAGGGGCAGTGTATAGTAGTAAAGGGCATTTGCAGAGGCTATTCTTTTCTGGCATTGCTAATTAAAAGTGTTTGCTACAATATAGGATTACAGTTTTTCTGTGCATTTTCTTGATAGCTTATTGTATTTTAATATCAAACTTTAGATGGTTAGCTATAATGACATATGTAGCTTTGAGTTTTTGATGAGGTGATAGAAAAGTTATTTTTGTATAGGACAGATTTTAGCGTGAAAAACAATAACCTGGTTTTCTTACTATTCTTCAGGAGACAAGAATTGCTGAGCCAGGTTTCTATAAAAGAAAAAGCTGATGCCAAAGAAAACATGGGTAAACAGGCATGAAAGGACCAGATTATTATTTAATTAATTAATTGGATCATGTTGAATGGCTGCTTCTATTTGGATATTTAAGGCAGCTGTAATTATGTTATTGTGATCCTTGAAGGTGAATTGCCGAGGTGCCAGATCAGTTTCTGCATTAAAACAGAAGTTGCTGCTGGTTGCTGGTGTATTTCATGTTTTTCTTCAATGAAAGGATCAAATGGCTGCTAAGTGTACCTTAAATAAGCAATAACTGGCTCTCTTCATAAAAAGTTCTCCTAGAAAAGTGATCACGATGGCAAGAAATGCTAATGTACGTAGGAACTATATTTTGCTTTAAGGCCCAGAGCTTAATATTTTCCATTTGCCCTTATAAGTTCTCTTAGTTGAAGTTTTTTTTAGGATACAGTAACCAGAGCAACTACCTCAGTAGGTAACAAATGGTCCCTGGTAATCACTGGAAGTGAAAAACATGCAGTCACGTGAAAGGAGAGTATGCACTGCTGAGGCAACCTGGATGGGTGTGAGAGCAGACAAGGATACTGTGGAGGAAGAAGAAGGCATCCTCTCTTATGATGAGGGTCATAACAAAGGGAACCATATCTGGCAAGGCCAAAATAGGGTACAAGAATGAGTTTTGCTCCATATGCTTTGACTTTCTAGAAGAACTTGGTTATGAGTGGTAATCGGAAAACTGCATACAGGAGATCTGAGGACTAATTATGGGAGAATGAGTCTTCTGATTGTTCTTCTTGAGGAATGATGCTAAAAAAATATTGGCATTTGATGTTCAATAGTAAAGCACAGTGATTGCAACAAGATTTTCCCCATGTCTGAAATATGCTTAAAGCTATCTTAATGTTGGCAGGCCATTAATGTGGGAGCAAAAGTTGTCTGCTCACCCTGCCTGCAATCACACTGGATACCCCCACTACATGCATTACTATGAGAAATCAGTGCAATATTAAGGCCCATTCCCAAACCATCATGGCTTTTCTGCATACAGTATAAGAAAGTGTTCTACCATGCTTGTTTATGAGTATGGATACCACACTCCAGGGAACAAGTCCTGAAATGCCTGCAGTGCTAGCAGGACTGCTCTCATCTTCAGTACATTTTTGTTCAATTCGACCTCTTGTGCATTCCATGCAACTTGGACCATCCTGTACAGGTAATGCCCTCCACCCCAGGATGGATATGTCTGTGGTTACACTGACAGAAGAGGATGGTCTGCAAAGGGCGTGGCCACAGACAAATTAATTACAAACTCTTTATGCAGACCTTTCAAAGTTTTGCCATATGTGGGAGACACCTAAGCTCACTGATTTCTCAATGTCTACTGTAAGATTTTCATGTTCAGTCATGCAAAAGAGACCATCTGGATGGAAGATCCCATGAGCTCTAGGACCTTGACAAAAGTTGCTGAAGGTCGTGGATTCTTTTATGTTTGAAACTTCACATACTATGGAGGCAATCCTGTCCAATAGTAGCGTTGCTTTCTGGTTGACTTTGTCCAATGTGCAGTTGATAAATATCAGGGTCTGTGATGGATCCAATTACGATTTGGCCACATCACATGTGATCCCAAATATAGATACATTCTGAGAAAGTACTGTCTTGCCTATAGGAGCATCTCCATAGTGGGTGTTACTAAGAAACAGTTGTCTAAGTAAAGTAAAAACATACTCAGATAGTCCCATATGAAGTGTTACAGGAGCCATGCATTTGGTAAACACCCAGGGGTTTGTGCTGTGTCTAAAGGGCAGGACTCAAAACTGGTAGTGACTGGCTCCCACACAGGAACTCAGGAATCTTGTCACTGTCTTGGTTATTTTAATAAATAGGAAGGCATCTTCAAGATTCAAACAGTGCATCCAATCTCCTATCTGCAGCCATGGCTGCATGGACTGCACAATGACCATCCACGATGACTCCTTCTTTATGAATTAGTTCACTTAGGTCAAGAATGGGCCTGAGGTCCTTTATCTACTTGGGCACTAACAAAAATCTGTTGTAAAATATGTGCCTTCTCTGATTTGGTAGGACATCATGGATGGCTCTTTTCTGTAGAATGATTTTGACTTCCTTCAAAACAGCCCTCCTTTGGTGGGATGGAACTGCTGAGGGACATGGGGGCATACTTCTGGGCATTTCCAAAAAGGCATTACAGTAGCCATCAATATAATTTTCCTTATCCATTTGTCTAACTTGCTGTCCAGACACACTGGTAAGTGGAGGGAAATGCACCCCCGACTGCCTTCAGTGCAAGACAGACAGGCAACTTTTCAGGACTCATACTGATGAGATCCTTGAAAGGATCCCCCAGCCCAAATGGTGGGATCACCTCTGCTTCTATGATGGTGGCTAGTTTGATGCTACCCACTACCATGAGAACCCCTATCATACTGCTATCTATTCTATGGCTACTGGGTCTTATAGAACCCTAAGTTTTGGTACCTTTTTGATTCCTTTGAAAGTTCCTTTGTGGGGTGGAAAACTTAACCTTAACAGATGTGGGTATTTTTGCCATCCTGCTCACAATACAGCAACTTCTTCTTCACTTTCTGCCCAAACAAGGAGGTGCTGTCAAAGGGTTCATTGATAAATGCCACATTAAATGGTCCACAAAATCCATAAGGCACAGCCAGGCTTGTCTCCTCATTTCCAAACCAGAACTCACTGCTCTAGCTGCACCATCTGACACATTCTGAATCAAACACATGGTCAGCAAAGAGATGGAATTTATTGTTGCCACTTGGGTTTCCAACTGCATCCTTAGGTCTTCTGTGGGCAACTCTTTCAGAGGATCAACAGTTTTCTTGGCCAGATTCCTGTAAAACCTAACTATATGTGCCATGTAGTTCAAGGATATGGCTGAAAACATACTAGAAACATGCACCTCTTTTCCTCTACATCATCTTGGACTCTCTGGTGGTGATTAATAACTTGAACCGCTTCTTGGTCTTATTTTGATGATAGAGAGAACCACTGTGGACTCCACAAGTGGTCCCTTCATCACAGTTGTCTATCTCTGAGGGTCTTCAGCATTCTATCAGGATTGCAGTGCATGGGATCAGCCATGTCGTGTTCTTTCCAGGCTTGTCTGGTGGTGGCACAACACATGCTGCTGGGGAAGAAGACTTATAGACGTCATGCAAAAGCTGTTCCTCCACGGAAGTGAGGTCTATTGTCCAGGATCCTCTCTGTTTCATCTCCAGAATTTCCACAAATGTGGCATCTTCTGGAGGGGAATTAGGTGAAACCTCCTCTTCATCTTCATCTGTATCCTAGGAGGGGGACTCCAAAGGAGAGTCAATGTACTTCCTCTTTCACCACTTCTTCCTTTGGGGACCATGAGGACAGACATCAGAACTTTCTTGGTATGAAGGTGCCATGGATCTCTGTAATGTGGGCTTACAGTTTTCCCTGTTCTGTTGGAACATTAGTGATGATTGTCAAAGGATCTAGCTTCATCAGTGTCTCGGTCGGGGTGGAATTGGTAGAACCTATACAAGTCCTTGCAAGGATCCTATCTCAGGTCTCCTCTCCATCACTTTTTCTCCTGAAATATTCAGGGGCCAAAGCTCCCACCATCAGGCATGTCAGTGCCTGTACCACTGAACCAACACTGATACCAAATGTTGGCAACAAAAGCTATGGTGCCAAAATCACTGCAGAGTCTTTTGGTCCAGAGAAGTCAAATACCAAGAGCTCCAACACCAACAACAGTCCTAACAACATCAGGGTCAAAACTGATACTAGTGGCTCAGTGTTGAGCCCCTCGGTCCTGGTGGCCCTGATGTCAACACAATTGTTGCTGAAGAAACCACCAACGCCAGAGGCATCAGTGTGGAGGAAACATAATCTGCCAACACTGGAGGAATAGGTACAGATATCAGCACCTGTTCCATTGCTACTGGCACTTAAACTGTAGCTGGAGGAGGAATTACTGGAAGTTTAGATAAGGATGTTCTCAAGCCACCTGAGGAGCTGCGAGGACTGTAACTGGGCCTTCTTGAAGGCTGACACCATGTGTTCCTAATCCAAAGGGGTAGGGCTCTTAAGAGATCTATAGGAACACACATTAAAAAAAAACAGATGCAGGTATAGATGTTAAAAATCTGGACAATTCTTTCTCCAAAGAAGAGCTGCCTGCCCTCTTCTTTGGCATCAAGTCAGATAATTCCTGCTGGGGAGGGGAAGAGGGTTTGACTGGAATAAAAACAGATGAAGTCCTTGATTCAAGAGCAGAGGTAATCTTCTCAAGAATGGGAATATCAGACTCCTAGGTTGTGCACTATTCTTTCTTTTTGTAAGCCTCTTGGAGGTAATTTTCTCTTGGTCCTGGGACAAAATTGTCTACTTCCCAGTTACTTTAGATCATAGTTGTCCTTTCAAATCTAGTTTATTTCTTCTGTAAAGGAGGATGTGAAAAAGTACAGTTGTGTAAGTGAAACATAGCATAGCAGTAGATGTTCTAATTGATCACTGATGCAATAGCCTAAGTAATATGGATCCTACCCCACTGCAACTAGCCAGCTAAAAAATTCTAAGGGTGCCTTCCACACATTACAACTCTCAGGAGCTTGAGCAGAGATCCATAAAAACACAGTTGGGACATGAAAATCTTCAGTGTATTTTTTGCCCATAAGGGAGGCACAGCCCTGGAGAACAATATTAAGAAACAAGCCAAACAGTAACTGTATAAAATGTGTGGGCAAATCCATACACTGGCAACACCCAAAAATACAAGCAAGAAAACGAGGGCTTGAGAGACAGGAAACAATAGTGATCTGTTAGAAAATGTGCTGTTATGGTAAGTTTCACTTACACAGTTGTCCTATTTTCAATACACAGTTGTATTATGTTCAAACATAATTCACTGTTGCAGTAGGCTTAGCTATGTGGGTAGATTATGATAGCTTTACAAAGAAAAATGACAAAATGGAAGGAGGTGGGCAAAAAACTCAGACTCCAAGAGCCCCAGAAAATGTTCCTAGCAAAGCCTATTCTGGACCTGGAGAAGGAATCCATTTTGTAGAGCTTTGTAAAAGTGTGTGTACAGAAGACCATTTTGCTGCCACTAGAATAATTCTAGAATCCACCCCTTTCCAGAAAATAAACAAAGAAGCCACAGCCCATATGGAATGGGCTGTAACCCTGCCTGAAAGTGGCTTACTATGGTCAGTATAACAAAAATCAGTAGCATCAGATGGGATCCTGTCAGTAGGTTGACAGCAGTTTTGGCAACCACTGTTTCATTGAAAATGTTTTACCAAAAGCGCATATGACAAAAGTGGATCACACTGATATATGCATAGGTTCACAGGTTCATAGGATGGTACTAGGCTTTCAGCCCTAGGACCTATACAAGCCTAGCCATAACAATTCCCTGGATATTTCTTCCCACAATATTTACTTCCCTTGACCCCTGTCTAGCAGGGTGACTGACATGATCCCCGGGGTGAATTTCATATCACCCATCCAATTGTCAAGGTTCCTTCTGAAGAGGGCCAAGGAGGTGCTCTGCTTGACATGTATGGGCAGTCTATTCCAGAGTATGGGGAACCTCTGGGTCAGGAACCTATCCCTCCAGCATGTTTTGTTCATTGTGATGACAAGGTTTAGATCCCTGGAGTGTGTGACTCTGAGGGATTGGGATTTCTTTAAGTGTAGCATGTCCAACAGCTCTGGGTTTGACATGGCCTTGTATGTTAAGCAGAGATCGCATATGAGTAGATGATATGTGACAGAGTACAGCTGGAGTTTTTTAAGGCGGTCAGCGTAGGGCATCTGCTTTAGGCCTGTGATTATTTTAGTGAGGTATTTCTGCAGCCTTTCCAGCTGTTGCAGATGTCTTGTGAGGTACATACCAAACAGGGCATTGTACTCTATAATGGGTCTAATGAGGGATGAGTACAGTGGGACAATGACCTCCTTTTTTCTGGATGAAAAGCCCTTAGTGATGAGGTGTGCCACATAGAAGGATTTCCTGACTGTTGTGGCGATGTGGTTATTGAAGGTGAGACCACTGTCCACCTGTGTCCCTCAGTCTTTCATCACACTTTCAGTGTTTAGTGTACTGCCTCCTATGTGGTAATTCATGGGTACATGTTTTTTCCCAAAGGGGATAAGTATACATTTCTTGGCATTAAGCTTGAGCCCATGGCTCTGGCACCAAGCATCTGTTTCTGTAAGGCCCTTTTGTAGAATATCCACATCATTTGGGGTTTCAATAATGGCTTCCAGTTTGCAGTCATCTGCGAACTTTGTTAGCCAGAGTCCCTTAGTGTTGGCTTGTAATTCAGAGAAGTAGATGCCAAACCAGAGCGGTCCCAGAACTGAACCCTGAGGTACTCCTCTCATCACTTGTGTGCAGCTGGATTTGGAGTTGGCTACTTTTACAGTCTGGGTTCTGTCAGTAAGCCAGTTGGCAACCCATCGAGTGATGTAGGGATTTATGCCCAACTTAGTAAGTTTATCTATGATTCCAGAGTGGGGGATAGTGTTGAAGACCTTGGTGAAGTCCAGATAGGCTGTGTGGACCGCCTTACCCTCATCCACAGCTCTGGAGACTGATTTGAAGAAGTCAATCAGGTTCTGGAGACAAGATCAGCCCTTCACGAACCCAAACTGGGTGGGGTCCAGTGTTTGAAGGTTGCCAGTGTCTTTGTTTATACGTTCCATGATAATGCATTCCATGCCCTTGCAGATCAGGCTCATCAGACTGATGGGATGGTAGTTCCTGGGATCCAAGGTGGATCCCCCCTTGTGGATTGGGATAACTCTAGCTCTGTACCACTCAGTGGGCATGAAGCCTGAGGTGAGGCTATGATTAAACATGTCACTAGAGTGAGGTGCCAGTTAATTTTGTAGTTCATGTAGTACACAGACAGGATGTCATCTGGTCCCATAGATGCTGTATTCTTAGCTTTGGAGAGTGCGGTTTCAACCTGTGTGGCCGTGATTACTGGAATTTGGCAATCTTTTGATATTGAGATGGGTCCTTTAGGGGGTGAGAGGGGCGTGAAGTTGGCACTAAATCGATCTGCCAGGATATTGGCAATATCCTTGGGATCAGTATATTTAATGGTATTCTGTTGTATCTCAGATCAGATCTGAGCATTGCCATTTAGATTCTTGACATAACTATAGAATGCCTTGTGGTTGTCTTTGGAATCTTTGGCAATTTTATTTTCGTAACTAGCTTTGTAGGATTTTTTGAGTTATCTCAGCTTCTTACTGAGGCTGGTAAGGGAGTTTTTTGCATCCTGGGAATTTCCTCTTTTCTGCAACAGTTTCTTCCTTCTGTTGTATAGTTTTGAAACTGCTTCTAACACCATAGCTGAATCTTCTACAGTGACTGACTAGAGTGGTGTTCAGAAGGAAAAATGGAAGACCTGGATGGAAGCTATCTGCTCCACCCACCATCCGGTCTTCTTTACAAAGCCCAGAGCTGGGATTTGAAAGGACAAAGGATGTAGATGTTGAATTCAGACTGATCTAAGATATGATTGTATTTTCTTCATGTGTAGTCTAGTCAGGAAAAGTAAGAGAATCATCAATGCCATGTACCCCAGAATCTTGAGAAACTCCCTTGCAGATGCATGGCTTTGACTGGAGAAACTCAGGAAGAACTGTGAAACAAGTCACCTTTGTCTGGAGGAAGAAGGGCTCTTCCCAAGGCAGATTCCAGCAAACATCAGAAAATCAATCTATGAAAAGGAATGAGAGAAGAGTTCTGAAAGTCTTTTGAAAACCTTGACTGTGTAGAAGTTTGTGAACAATTTCTAAAGACTTTTGGCAGCTGGAAAACAAGCCGGCAAATTTAAGGCAGTCATCCAAATATGAAAAAAATGTGAATGCCTTGAAGTGTGCAGTAAACTATGACTGGAGCTAGGCATATAGTGGATACACCCAGTGCTGTGGATGGTCCAAACGGGTAAACAGAGAACTGATAATGTAAGTGAATTACAGCACTTTTTAAGAAATACATAAAATGGTCTGCGATGCGGATGTGATAATAAGCATCTTTTAGATTCAGTTTTGCCATGAACACTGGAAGGGAAATCAAAGGTAAAACAGACTGTAGAGATACCAGCTTGAACTTTGACAAAAAGTTTGGAAAAGAAATATCCAGTACATGCATCCAGACTTCATTGCACTAACCATGTCTTCTCCATCCTAGGCCCCATACTCTGGGAATCCCTCCCTACTAATCTTTAAGACCTCACCTCATACCCCTCATTCTATGCTCAGCTTAAAGATCATCTCAAGTCTGAGTCAGGTTGCAACTGCTTTCCCTCTGGGCACATCACCTAATCCTCCACCCTCCCCTTCATCAGTCAGATACCTTTGTCTTCCTCACAGCATTTCCATACACTCTCTTCCACATTGTATATATTGCATATAGTATATTTCTGTGTGCCCTTACCTTAACTTTGCTATAGTTTACAATTTGTCCTCTATCTTTTCACTATTTCACTCTCTTCCTCTTTTCTTACTCTAACCGTCCTTTTCTGTCATCCATTATACTATGTACATTGTTATTAACATTATTGAATCATTGCTATCTACACAAAATGTTGGGTGTACTCATAATACTTGTTGGCTAGCTAGTTTACTGTTGTTGATATTTCTCCAGGCTGCGACTAAAATACATCCATTTAAATCTGTGGTCTACTCTGATTACCAAATTGAGTGAATGAATGAATGAATGAATGAATAAATAAATAAATAATCCTTCCATTTTGGTAAACAGATTTTTTTTTTTAATAAAAAAACTTTGCCTAGGAGATTGGAGGGCACAGGTTCTATGATTCCCTGAAATACCATATGTTGCAGGATGGGAGGAAGAAGGGCGCTCTGGTTCCCTGGAGAAGAGGGAATCACTTGGAATGTGGTATGAAATTCTCACTGTATTTGTACCCCCACTGGATTACCTTCAGAGCTCAGCTGTCTGAGACAGTCTGGAGCCCCAAGGGAAAGTGAAGTCTCAGAGACATGATAAGGTGGCCAGGGTGGGACAGGGAAGAGCCTGAACTGGCAAGATAACAGAGAGGGCTGTCCTTGATTATTAGAGGCGGTTCCTTTCTTTTTAATCCATCTTTCCATTGCTTTTTTGAACCCCTGTTTTCTGGTTCCTTTTTGTTTAAATTGCTTATTGGTGAAGGGAGCTGATGAGAAGGGGATGGAAAAGGGAAATTACTATTTATTCTGAAAAAATCTGAGATACTCCTTGCATCAGTTTTCTCATGTCATCACACCTTTTAAGCACCTCAGCTGAGATGGGCCAAATAGAACATGTGTTTATCCAAAGAAAATTTAAAATGTCATACTTAACATCATTAGGAAGGTTTTGAGAATGAAGCCAAGAAAATATCCTCATAACTAATCCAGAAGCAGCAACTCTGGAGGAAGAATCTACAACATCATTGGCATCCTTTAAAATATGCCAAGTTACCTGAGACATGGTTGCCACATAACCATTAAATAAATTCCTTGCCTCAGAAAAAAGACTAGCCATTAGCTTCTATGTGTCCTTAAAAGATAACAATACAAACTTTATATGAACTTGACAGTTTAAAATTCTGAAAATTAAAGTATTAGAAGAATGCATTTTTCCCCCAACTTAGCCATTGCTTTCCTATCTTTGTCAGAAGGAATGGGGTTAGCAATTGAAAACTGCTTAGAAGAAGCAGGTTTGGACAAATAACTGCCATGTCTACTTAAGTATAAGAAAACAGGTACTTGAGTGTCTGTGGTACCTTGTATAACTTGTCAGACTTGGGGAGAAAAAGCAGCAAGAAAAACACTCTCTATGGCAGGCTAGACAGGAGGGATAGCCACAGCTAATGGCATTTCATACTGTACTAAATCATAATAGATTTTAATCCCACAGAAACTTCATTCTAGTCCCACTGAAAAAATGCATTCCTCTTAGACTAATTATCAAAAACATAAATCTCTTCAGCAGGGACATCTGATGAAATGCACCAGACTACAAAGCCAACAAAAAAAAACACCAATTTTATATTAAATAGTTTATTCACACTGAATAACACTCTAGTGCCTCAGCACAGACTTCCTGGAGTTACAAAATATGCCACACCATGCATCCATATATAGGGTTCCTATCAGCATTTCAAATGTTGAAAACGCAGAATTTAATTTAATCGAACTGAAATGTTCGAAATCTCAGAAGAGCGAACTGACAGAACATCGAGTTCTTTCCCAGGGAAATAAATCTGTGGGCCATCAGAGTTTGCTATTTCCTCCACTGTGGTGCGGTCTCGGAGTTGGTATATTTAAGAAGGGGGGTGTGGGGGGCACAGCCCCCACGTTGGGGGGGGTCTGAGGGGCGAAGCCCCCCACTTCTGTCAATGTTTAAAGTATGGAATTTTTTTTTTTTTGCACGGAACATCGATTTCTTATCCTGGGAAAGAAATGGATGTTCTGTCAATTTGCTCTTCTGATATTTCGACATTTCAGTTCGATTAAATTGCATTCTGTGTTTTCAGCATTCGATATGCTGATATAGACCCCATATATATATATATATATATATATATATATATATATATATATATATATATATATATATATATATATATATATATATATATACACACATACACACACACACATATATTCAATTAAACAATCATCTAATTAGTCAACCATCAATTAAAATAATAATATATACACTTTAAAGAAACACTCTACAGTTACATTCACTATTTAAACCTGCTGGAGATATAAATAGGACCTGCTGGAGAGGCAGGTATGTATCTGCTGGAGATAGTGTATTAAATTTTAAAATATATAAAGTTTCTTTATACAATAATTTCTTTTTCATTAACACTTCATATGTTCCAAAATACAAGGTTTTAACAGTGAAAAATCACTACTATGACAAGTAAAAAAATGTAAAGCTATAGGGCTCATAGCATTATTATTTTTTATGTCTCTGATATGTTCTTGCAATCGGTAGCTTGAATATTCTTTTAGTCTCCCTTATGTAAAACAAATTACAGGGGCAAGACAAAGCATATACCACTGATTTAGTTATACATGAAAAAGCAGAAGTGGAACAGAATTTTACACCATTTATTTTTTCAAAACATTTAATAATGTTGGGGCAAACCGAACACCTTCCACAAGGGAAGGTGCCACATTCCTCAACCTGTAGGTCTAATTTTTCACCAGGTGAAACAAATCCATTGTGTACCACCATGTCTTTGATATTTCTATTTCTCTTAAAAGAGATATTTACAGTTCTACACAGATTTTTGGCCTTGGAGAGTACACTGAGGACCTGATAATTGGGGAAGTTATGGTTGAGCGTATTTTCTGAAGGGTGTCATGGGTGGCTAAAACTGGAGCTAAAGTTGTAAGCCAGTAGATTTGTTATATATTCTGTCTCAGTATAGGTGTCTCCATTTACAATTAGTTCAGTGCATTCCTTTTTGTTGCCTTTGAATTTGCAGACAAAGCTGAAAAATGCCTTGTGATTGACCTAGAAAGCTACTTTTATCTCAAATTTGGCTTTGGTACACTTGATTAGCCCTCTGTGTTGCTTGCTTAGACTGATGAGGAGTCTTTACCTAAATGGGTATTTCACTTACGAATTTTTGCCATGATTTTCTTCCTTTTGTTGTACAATGTATTGATGTTGGGATTTCACTACAGTTGTTTTTTTTTTTTTTTTTTTTTAAGTTTGCCTTGTAAGCACAGATAGGTATAGCTGTCTCTACACTGACCTTAACAAGATTGTAGAGGAAGTCTGTGAACAATTCTGCATAGGCAATGGTGTTCTCAGAATTTGGGGTGGGGCTTGAAATGTTCACATTGGTTAAGAACACATACAAGTTATATGACCATGATTTAATAGTTAGAACAATTTTAGCCACTTTATAGACAAATTAAAGGTAAGTTAGTATACTACAAGCAGGAACTGCAATACGAAGTGAGAGAAAAGCAGGCGCATGATATATTTAAGGAGAATGCCAGGGGAAAGGAAGTGAGTGAAGAAGGGAGAGTAAGGATACGTAAGGTATGAACAGGTATTTGTTCACATTTAGGGATAGTTTGGTGTTTTTTGACAGCCACCAGAATTACATTCATCAAGGTCTTACTGTGTCTAAGCAATTCCAAATCTGTATCACAGCTGAAAAAATAATTTTCTTAGTTACACATATTTGCTTCCCTAGTATTTCTGACAAAGTAGTCTGCAGAGAATTTTTAAAGCCTAGGAACTCGTTACACTCAAAAAATACGTTCCAAATTATCTCTTTGCTCCCTATCACACCTCCAACATTTGCAATCTACCTAAGGAAAAAATATTTGGTGTCTTCTTTGGGTATAAAAATTACCTGTGCAAACACTTCCAAGAAGAATCCTATTTTTCTATACTTTGCTGCATATTTGGGAGCAGTATATACAGTATAACCTCCCAGTGTGTGTGTGTGTGTGTGTGTGTGTGTGTGTGTGTGTGTGTGTGTGTGTGTGTGTGTGTGTGAATTGCTTATCCATTCTCTCTTCCCAATCCTTTCTAACATTCTGACTGATTCCTATAGTTATCATGCAATATTTTATATGCCCTACTAATTACCCTATTTTTAATAGCAACTTCCATTCTAGATTCTCCTGGGGGGGGGGGCTTGAAATATTATCATGCTGTACAGGGTTTCTGTGAACAATTCTGCATAAGCAGATCACAAACTGACTGATTTCATGGAACCCACCAAAGAAGGGCTGTCTTCAGAGGCAAAAATCTCTGAAACGTCTTGTGCTCCAGCTCATTTTTTATAGAGCTCTGCTCAAGCTCCTGACATTTGGAACACATTGAAGCTTAGCTTTTGGAAATTGACTGGTTACAATGGGGTATGACCCATGTAGCTTAGACTACTGCAGTAGTAATCTATGCTTCAGCATCTAAAGTTACTGCGTATGCTGCAGTCAGTATCAAAGTATCCCTCCCCTAGACATATTACTTAAATGTCATGGGGGTCTTGGGATGGGAGCTTGGGCCTATATTGCTTACACCGTTCGAATCCAACCTCATCTTCCTTCTCCATAGCTAGGCCTGACACTTCACAACTAACAGTAAAACCACAATAACACACTTAATACAACCAATAACTGAAAGAATGATTATCAAAATAAAAGTGTGTCATTAAATTGACAGGAAAAGGAATTTTAGTTAGAGATGAATAAAAAAGATTGACCTGAGATTGGGAAGGTATAAGGGAAGAAAGTTTATGAAATAGAAGAAGAGAAACATTAAAGATTCTAGCAAACTGATAAAATAGCTGTAAAATTATCAACAAAGATAATCATTGACAAGTTTTGAAGTAAAAGGAAAAAATCACCACTTATCTGATGAGGAGCATAAAACAATTTCATCTTGAATTAATCCTGGGCTACTAGGCAAGCAAACCTCACAACCTGTAAGCTCTGCAAGTTCTCAGTCCTCTGACTATACTTTATGGCAAATGCTATATAATAAGTGATATGCTTCCCCTATTCAGTTTTTCCCTCTGTCTTTCCTGGTCATTCACCCTATCAGATACGTTCTTGTTCAAGATTACCCAGTATTCCTGACCATTTGACAATGTTTATCTTCTTTATTGTTTCTTACATTTAATTAAGCAGTCTGACTATTCATGTTTTCAGATAGCAAGGATTTTATTAAGGAATTACTTTAGCTGTTTAGTTTTGTTAGTATTTCATAGTCCTGCCTACATGTCTCTTATATGTGAGTCTGCTTTGAGCATTAGCATGGCGGTTCAGTGTTTAGTCCTTTTGTTTTACACTTGTAATTGGTTTACAGTTATTATAAAGGCATGCATATACATATCCTTCCTACAATAGCAATAAAAGTAGCATGGTAGTTCAATTCTTAATATTTAATTGTAACCTTATTACTGCATATGGTGCCTGCTTATTCAATTAGGTATGTTTCTTGCATAAATTATTAGATTCATAGGTTCATCGGTGTTTACTAGACTAACGACCACAAGGGCCTTTTTAAGCCTAGCCATGCATCCCAAATCTCTGATAAGTTCCAATACCCTTGATAGATGTAAGCAGGGGCTTGGGAGATGAACCATCTACAGGTCACCTGTGTCCATTAGAGACATAGGTGCCAAACCAGGGATGAATTTCCTGTTCCCCCATGCAATTGTCCCAGTTGCATTTGAATTTGGTTAGGAAGGAACTCTGCTTCACATGGATGGGGACCCTGTTCCAGAGATGGGGTAATCCCTGGGATACATACCTGTCTCTCCAGCAGGTCCTATTTATATCACAGGCAAGGTTTAAGTCTTTAGAAAGGGTAATTCTGGTGCTGTTTGTTTTGTGGATATGCAGGAAGTCCATCAGAGTGGGGTCCGAGAATGCCCTGTATGTCAGGCACAGATCTCCCCTCAAAAGCCTGTAAGAGACAGAATACAGAAAGAGCCTTGAGGTGGTCTGCATAAGACATTTTACTTAAGCCCTGTATTCATTTAGTGAGGAACTTATGTGGTCAATCTAATTGTTGGATATGCCTGGTTAGGTAAATACCAAAGGGGGCATTGTACTCAGTGATAGGTGTGACGAATGCTGACTACAGGGGAACAATGACTTCCCCGGACTTAGATACCATACCCTTGTTTATAAGTTGTGCAACATAGCATGATTTCCTCACCACTGTAGACACATGATGGTCAAAGCCTAGATTACTATTTATGTGTTTCCCTAAGCCCCTAACTACTGGGTCAACTCTAAGGGGTGTGTTGTCAATATGGTAGTTACCTGGAGTGGACGACTTCCCAAAGGATACTATTATGCATTTCTTGGAATTTAGTTTTAGTCCATGGCTCTGAAACAAGTTGTTTGTCTGTGTCAGCCACTCCTGAAGAACATTTGTGTCTGTGTGGGATTCAATGACAGCTCCAAATTTGCAATCATCTGCATATTTAGTCAGCCAGAGACCAATGACATTGGCCTTGACTTCAAAGAAGTAAATGCCAAAAAGAAATGGTCCAAAGACTGATCCCTGAGGGATTTCACTTATGACTGGCCTCTTTTTAGAGGTGGACTCCTCATTTCTAACATCCTGGGTCCTGTCTGTGAGCCAGATGGCTATCCACTGGGTAACATATGGGTTTGTACCTAACCTTTTGACTTTGTCAACAATATCTGAGTGGGGTATTGAGTCAAATGCCTCGGTCTGGTCAAGGTAGGCAGTGTGAACCATTTTGCCCTCATCCATTGCTTTGGTGACCATCTCAAAGAAGTCCACCAAGTTGAGTAGGCATGATCTGCCCTTGATGAAACCAAACTGGGTTGGGTCCAGTGTCTGGAGGTTTAGTATTTCACTATTGATCATTTCCCTGATAATTCTTTCCTTGGCTTTCCATATAAGACTAGTGAAACGTATAGGTCTTTAGATTCCAGGGTCTGTAGATGGCCAACCTTTCTGCAGAGGGATGACTCCATTCATGAGACACAAAGCCTATTTGGAGACTATAGTTAAAGAGCAATTCCAGAGGCCCTGATAGGCCATGTTTCATGCTATATCAAAGGCATCCTGGGATATTGTCTGAGACCACTGATGCAGTGTTCTTGGCCTTAGGGAGAGCATTAAGGACCTGTTTCCTAGTGATAGCAGGGCGAGTTATATTTGATGGTATTTCCTGAGGGAAGGTTGTGGGAGGAGAGGGGTAAAGTTGGAGCTGAATTTATCGGCCAGTAGGTTTGCTATGTCTTCTGGCTCATTATAGGTGGCTGCATTTACAATGAGCTCTGTTCACAATTGTGTATTGCCTTTAAGGTTACAGACATAGCTAAAGAATGCCTTGTGGTTGTGCTTGGCCTGGGAGGCCAAATTCATCTCAAATTTGGCATTGTTAGATTTTATTTGTCCTCTGAGATGTTTGTTTATTTTGATGAGAGAGCTCTTATCCTGTTGGATGCTTCACCTCCTATTTTTTGTCATGATTTTCTTCTCTTCTTTTGTTTAATATACTTTTGCATTCTGCCCTCTAGCTTCTGTTCTATTGGTTCATATACTTTTGCATTCTGTCCTGCAGCTTTGCTACCTGTCTTGACTATTAATAATAGCCAATAGGGAATAAAACTATTAAATGAATAATGCTTTGCTCCTAAACAGAGCTTTCACAAATGCTAAAATGAGAGGGTCAGATTTAGCCGTAAACTGAATTAGTTACAATTTAGGACCTCACTGTTTAAAGGGGGCTCTCAAAATTTCAGTGTTGCTATTATCTGTTACAGTTTTATTAAAATTTCATATTTGAAAGATTCCATGAATAATTAGTGGCACATATATATATATATATATATATATATATATATATATATATATATATATATATATGTAGATAGATATTTTACAATCAAAATGTCGAGGTGACTTACCTCAACCATTCACATCCCCAACCTGGAATAATGAAAAAGAATTACAATGATTGCTTAGAATGTCAGTTTCTTTGAAGAAAAGAATCGACATTCAACCACTCATCATCCTGAAAAAAAACATCCTCTATGAGGTGGAAAATGTCCTAGCATTTCGCAGGGGGGCAAGCCCCCCCGCACCCCCACACCCCCTGCTACTTATATATTTTAACTCCAAGATTGCACTACAGTGAGAAAAAGGGTAATTTTCCTGATCCCCACTGTAGTGCAATACCCTTCAAAACACCGATGCTCCAAACTGTGAACACGAGGTCTATATCGACATTTCACAGTCGACAGGAATTGTGTTCACAGTTTTGCCTCTCTGCCGCTCGTGTTCATCCTTCTAACTGTTGAAGTAAGCCACCTCGACATTTTGATTGTAAGCCTGTGTGTGTGTGTGTGTGTGTGTGTGTGTGTGTGTGTGTGTGTGTGTGTGTGTGTGTGTATGTATATATATATATATATATATATATATATATATATATATATATATATATATATATATATATATATATATATATATATATATATATCATTGAGTGTGCAAGAATGTGCATGTTTAACTGTGCTTTTTCAACCACAGAAATGAACATTCTTGGCTCACTTGCCTTTCTTGATCAATTTTATGACTGTAAGCAATATATAACCCACTATAATTGCTGTCAATGTCACAATATTATGACTAACATTTATTAATAAGCAACTGGCTCTGAAAACAGAAAATTAAAAAAAAAAACAGCCAATGATATTATCAACTTTAGTAAAATTCAGTTACTGGCTTGTAATTACACTGCCTGGATGCCAGCAAAGAATAAACTAAGAGAGCTTGAAATAAAATGGACTAGAAAAAGTGAAGAGAATCTGACTGAGAATAATCCTGCAGCTTTTCAGTAAAAAACAGCTCAAGCTCTAGCTTTGGTACAAGAGATGGCTTTCAGTAATCTAGCGGAAAATAAGTAAAATGTTCTCAGAACTGATTGAAATAAATGAAACACTTAAGGAGTATATCAACTCAAATAATAAAAGACTGGAAAAATTGAAGAAGCTTTAAAAGATATTCAGATGTGCTGATAAAACTGCAAAAAGCAGAGGTCAAAATGAAGTAAAGGCTGGCTGAGTATGAAATTGCTCAAAAAGAGATGTTTCAAAAAATGGTAGAATTAGAGAACACAGTATGCAGTAAAAATCTGACATTTTCTACGGAAAGGGACAAACTGCATTAATTTTATGAATCACAAATAAGCACCTGGACTGGTATACCATAGCAGGAACTATTAATTGAAAGGGCACATCATGTGCATGCCCCAAATCTGGTCATGAGAAAGCAGCCCAAACCTTTATTAGTAAAGCTGCAAACCTATCAGCGAAAGAGTTGATCCTGACAAAACTGTGGCAAAAAGGCAAAGCATTAAAAGCTGGAAACAGAGTGTTTGTGGAAAATGATTATTCACTGTACACCAGGCAAAAGAGAAACAAATTTATTCCAGTAATCAGGGAATGTTGAAAGGCAGGTGTGAAATTCAAGCTGCTGCATCCAGCAGTCTTCAGAATGTTTTTCCTGGAAGACCCGGTCATTTTTTGATGCAGAACAGACTAAGAAGGAAATTCAAAAGTTTGTCCAACAAAAAGTGAGCCATCAAACAGAAAAGGACTCTGCTCGTCATTCTTCTGATAATAAAGCACATGGGGAGACTTTGCCATCAAAACCTTTTTCACTTTTCCAAAGGAAAATTAGTAAGAGACAGAGAAAATAACACAAGTTGACTAGAAGGATTGGGAGTACCTTGGAATTGAACTGGAATCTGGAGTTGAGAGACAAAGTTGAATGCAAAGAAGACCAGCAACACAGAAATCAGTGAATAGATATGAGACTGCAAAGTATCAATCGCATTTGTAAATAAAGCTATATAAGAGTAAGTGGAAAAAATGAACGTTTGTTAACTTTATTAAACTGGTGGGGAACTGATCAGCACTGGCGTCACTTCGTGTCATTAATCTTTGGAAGAACTCTGAGGGAAAGGGAAAAATATAATTGTAAGTACAACACTTTTTGTTTTATCAAATTTTTCACAGTTTAAATTTGCATTTTTATAGTAAAGTAGTTTTAGTTGTTTTTGTATGTGATAAAGTTACTAAAGTAAACAGTCAACCTTTTTTCTTCCTCTTTTCTTTCTTTCTTTCTTCTTTCTTCTTTCTTCTTTTTTTTGGCACTAAAAATGCAGGCATTACTGTGCAAAAAGAGAAGAAAGACTAGACAAAAGCATGTTTAAGTTAATAGGCCATAATCTTGGGTTGTGGTGGGGAATGAGATGTAAAAGTACACAGATCATAATATATGTAGAGCTGATATGTTTTCCCTTACTTTTGCATAGCTGAATGTCTGAATTAAGATGCTTGGTTTAATCTGATAACACTTTTAAGTGAAAACAAGTAAATATGAGAACATTGAATATAATGCAAAGTTTTCTTTCAGCAATCATTTTTTGTTTAGTTTCTCTTTCAGGCTGCAGCAAAGTACTACTTTTTTTTCTTTTTTCTGTTATCTTTTCATGGAGACAAGCTAATAATAGGACAATTAAAAATAGTATACTGGTTTATTCAAGGCTAAAAGTTAATGTTTTCTAAAAGGATGCAAGCTGTTTTCACATCCAAGGAGATAAAGATAAAAAAAAAAGAACAGACACCAATTCATGTAAGATGAAGTACATGCAATAATGTGCATCTTAGCATGGATAACCTCAATTTCAGGTTAATTAGGATCAGTGTTAGCATCTATTTGGCATAAATGTCGCTATTAGTAGGATTAATTATTATTTTGAGATGTATAGAGTTATGTGTGTTTGTATTAAGTTAACAGGTTATGGGGGAGTTCTGGGTGTGTTTGTTTTTTCTTTAGGAGTTTTTTATTAAAATGCAGTCTTACTGACAGAGGTTCCAGTGTTGATGATAAGAAAAACTGTATAAAGGACTGACCTACCAAACATAAATGGGTACCTGTATCATAAAAATACACATTTTAAAAAGCTGCCATATATGACAGGTGGGAATATTGACTTATTGCCATAACGGTGGGACTGTCCATGTCATCTAGGAAAGTGAATGTTCTCACAGGTATAGAGAAAAAACAAAGAATATTTAATTATATTAAAAATGCAGAGTGCAGAAAGCAATGCTACAGGAAACACATTTGGAAAATATTATGTATGTGAATTTGATAAAGAAAGGACTTCAGGGTGGATATTCTGCAGAATATCAGGGACAAAGGAAAAGAGGAACACTTATATTAATTGCTATAGAAGCTCTAGTGGTGATAAAAGAGGAAAGAAGATAATATTGGCAGATTTGTTGTAGAAAGGACTAATGTCGAGGCATAAGGATTACACTGGTGTGCATTTATATTCCACCTAAAACTGATATTATGGAGAGAAACAATCAGCTTTCAGCAGGGAATATTGCTTATAGGTAGGGACTGCAATTTGATTTACAACAATGCGTAAGTATCTGGGGGGCCTAGAAGGGAAAATGCAACAAAAGAGGGTAGATTTCTGAAGAATGTTATGAAAATACTTGGTAAGAAAGACATGAAATCAGAAGCAGAAATTCACAGAGAATGTACACATTATACACCAAGGTAAAATAGACTGTCTTACATTAGACAGAAATTATATTTCACAGGAACATGTACATTTAATTGAGAAAGCTGGCACACATCCAGTAATTTATACCATGTACCATTAATTACTAAGATAAAAATGCTGGGTAATGAGGTAAAGGTGGGGCACTGGTGCTTCCCCACCTACCTGTTAAAAGAGGAGTATTTAAGGAATGGGTAGTAGAAATTATCTGAATGTCACTCGGGAAGATAGAAAGTACTCCAGAAGATATTGCTAGTGAGTGGGATAAAATGAAAGTATAATTTAAAAACAGGATAGAAATAAAAGAAAAAAGAGATCTGTTTAAGAATTAATAAGAATTATTTAGAAGGGATAGCAAAGATTAAAGTATTACAAAATAAGGGGAATCTCACGGAACAAGAAGAGATACAATTGCACAGTGCTAAAGAGAAAATAAGGGAGTACCTGGATAACATGCATGAGTTTAGAAAGATTGCTGTTGTTAAGGAACTGTTTTTCGATGATAACAACAGAACACAAAACGTTTTGGCACAACAACTTAGGTAACAGAAAGTAGTTGTTGTCAGATTTAAGAAACCTCTAACAAGATATATAACCATATATCCTGTAGAGATATTAAAAATATTTCAGAAATTTTCTGAAATTTTTTATAAAGTAGAAAAGTGGGGAAATCAAGAAAAAGCACAACTTGAAATATTTATGGAAGACATAAATATGCCAAGGTTAGACATAGATGAGGTTCAATGACTAACAGTTAAGACGGGAGGAGATCAGATAAAAATAGTGATGTATAACCAATATGCAGGAAAGTCTCCAGGAACAGATTATACTCTGGTGAAAATTTCGAAGCTAGGAGGGAAGAAAGTGAAAAAAATCTGTGGTGGTTGTAATACCTAAAGACAGTAAATATTCATCTGATCCAGCTTCAAATAGGCTCATCTTAATTTTAAATCATGGTTATAAAGTGTTTATGTCTATAATGGCAAAAGAAATGGCAAAGGTGATGCCAAAATTGATAGATATAGACCAATGCGGTTTTGTGAATTGGAAGAAAACATTTGGTATTACTAGAGCAATTATGATCCAGAGGAAAATAAATACCAGTGTTATTGGTGGGATTTTGATGCTGAGAAAGCACTTGACAGAATAAGCTAGGATTTTATGAGTAGGGCAATGGAAGCATTTGCATTTCCTGTATGAGGGATTGGAGAAAAAAACAATGTGGGTGGGTTCCTCTCTAATAAGCTGTGTCTGAACAGAGGAACCAGGCAGGGATGCCCTCTTTCCCCTTTATTATTTGTGCTATGTGTAGAACCAGTGGCAAAGAAAATAAGGAACTTTGAAATTCAGGGATATAATTGGTACGGTGTTCAAAAAAGTTGATTTTATCTGCAGATGATAGTATTTTGTACCTGATGGAACCAAAAAGGAACATCTCAGTGTTGTGGAACATTCTGAGACACCTCATTTTTTTCTGGGATATAAAATTAATGAAGATAAAGCAAAGGCTATAGCTATAAACTATGTACCCACATATGAATTGGTCCAGTAATACCCATATTTATGGGACATGATAAAATGAAGTATTTAGGAGTTGGTCCAGTAATACCCATATTTATGGGGACATGATAAAATGAAGTATTTAGGAGTATGGATTTTAAAGGACTGTGTCATGTCAGCCAAGGATATCTAGGAAGAGACTAAACAAATGATAATACAAAAACTGAAAAACTGGAAGCTCTTGACTATGGATATGGATAGCAAGATGCAAACAGTAAAATGTTTTTAGTCCTTTTAATGCTATATACAGGTCAGGCATATTTTTATCAACCAGAGGAAACATTATGGATAGTAATTAATAAAGAGTTGAAGGATTTCATTTGGGAGGAGAAAAGGGCAACAGCCAAGTGGGATAATTTGATCCTCCCAATAGAACAAGGATGTTTAGGATTACCAGATTTGAATATATGTTTTACAGATACACAGTTAAGGCTCTTGTACATAACATAAGCAGAAAGCTACAATTGAAAATGAAAAGGAATGATGATGAAGCACGGGGTAATTCAAGAAAGAAGGACAGAATGGAATTTTGGAAACCAGTCCTTAAGGAGAACAACAATAGCCATGTAGAATATTATATTCATAAAGTAGCATATAATATACTAAGAACTAAGCCAATATGAGAATGGAGAAAAGAGAGTCTGCCAGTAGGGACGACTGCAACTGTGGGTGCAGAGAATAGGCAAAAGGGGCTTGTAGTTTACTGGAGGAAGCTGGCAAAGGAACCAAGGTATTGGGAAAAAATAATTAGAGAGGAAAAGGTTATAGAATGGGAAGAGACCAAGAAGACATTTGGATTGCAGGCTAGTGATTACCTTCCTAGCAGGGACTGATATCAGAGTATTGGCAAAAAGAAGGAGATAGGGGAATCATTATCATTTTGTTTTTTTGTTTTTTAAGTTGTAAATCCTAAATGAAAGACCTGCACTGGCTGAGTTTTTAATAGAATCTAGAACAGAAGCTGCTGTTAAAAATGGATAATTAGTAGGGCATATAAAATATTGCATGATGACTGTATAAGTCAGTCAGAGCAGGTCAGAAAAGGTTAGTAAGAAAGATTAGATATGCAATTCACAACAAAACAATGAATTGATAGATGTATGGCTCCCCAATATGCAACAAAATCTAGAAGATTTAGGATGTTTGTCTGGAAGTGTTTGCATAGATACTTTTATACCCCAAACAGAGTTCAAAGAATTTTTCCTCAGGTAGAAATGTTGGAGATGTAATAGGGAAGAAAGAGGTAACTGACAGCATATGTTCTTAAACTGTAAAACATTGGCAGACTTTACAAATTCCCAACAGAATACTCAGGCAGGAATACTGGGTGAGCAAATAAGTGTAAATAAGGAAATATTTTTTTTGAGCTAGGATACAGGATCTGAACTGCCTTGACATAGTAAGGCATTGTTAAGTTTAATTCTGGAGGCTGCCAAAAAGCAATTACTAGAAAATGGAAATCAAAATCTAAACCAACTATACTTGAAGTAGTGAATAGTGTAACAGAGACAACAAAACAGGAAGTAGAATTTTTAGTAAAGTGTAGCAGTACATTGCACAGAAAAAATAGAAACTGTGGGAACAATACATGCAGAAAAATATTTTGCAGAAAGAATGAAGTTTAAGAAAAGGCCGAAAATGAGCAATGTATGTAATGTTGCTTTCACTATATGATATATGACACTGTATGTGATGTATAATGTTTGTAAATGTAAATTTGTTAACATGGATTGATAACTTTTATATAAATGTAAGTCTGCCTATGTCACAAGTGATAATTCAACAAAGGTGTTTTAGAAAATAAGTAACTGTCTCTAGTTGGACAAAACATCTTGATCAAAAGAATTTGCACACTATTAAAACTGTTTCCTGGATGAGAGACACAAAATTGGTAATGCACATTAGGATATAAATATTGTTTATATTCAGCACACACACACACCATGCTTTAGACATCACTTTCTCACTTTGTGAAAGATACTTAGAATCATTCTGATGATAATGAATATATTGCAATGGGCAGATTGCCTGATGTGGAATATGACTGCTCAAAAAAAGTGCCAGTGAGAAAGAAACTAGTCAATGATGGTAGTGATCGCAATACTGATGAAGAGCTTCCTGCAACTGGAAATGTTGAGTAAAGTCATTCATTCCTCTGGCAAATGCTCTTGAAACTTATTTGATGAGAAGAGCAACAGTTTAAACTGATATGCTTAGCAAGTTTTCATTTTTACTTCATTTAGAAACTCTAGTGGAACAGCTGTATGAAGAAGTAGAACTTTGAATGAAAGATTATCCAAATGATTTTGATGTTCATCCCACTGAAGAACTAAAGGAATTCCATGTTTATTTCTAGCACAACCACTCAGGAAAAGAAGATCTATGCCACCAAGATCTGTATCAGGTCTTCTTCCAACACAAGATTTGTTTAGCTTTTTTTAATGAGGAAGCAATACTACAACAATTCTGAAGTCTAAATGCAGCAAATTGTTCAGGAGGGAGATCATTTTCATAACTAAACAGAATTAGACATAAGCTGCAACCAACACTGACATAAGACAAGTTGTCTGCACTTGTTTATTATGTATCTAGAAAGCAACTGTGTAGTTTATCTCTAGACTTTATTCTTGACTTTTTGTTGAATAAAATAAGAACATCTTACAGATTAACTGATTTCATATGTTTTAGCACTGTTAATCATGTTATAATTCACAAACAACAGCTCATTTTCTAGAAACTATAAGTTTACAACAATATCTTACTTCTACATGTTTTTTTTATTTATTTATTTGCATTTGTCTTCCAGGATAGTCCACTGGGACAAGAAGTGCCCATTTTCAGTGGAGGCCCAGGGAGGAAAGCTCTACATATTACATATACATTGATGAGATAAAGTTACATACGAACTGTTAGCAGATGCAAGTTACTAGTAAGCAACATTATACAAAATACAAAAATAACAATGATTTACATCCAGGTACAATATATACATGTTGATATACAATTAGAATTAGGCTTTCTTTTCTTTAAATTTCAACTTGTAGCTGAGGATGCATAAAACTGAGGTGGAAAAGAGTTAAATTAAGTGAAGACAGATAAGTCTTAAAGTTGTTAGAAAAGGCTTCTAGTTTCATGTAATGCTGGAAGAATTATTTGAACATGTACAGAGCCATAGTTTCGAGAGGTACTCTTGCAGAGACTTCTTGAAAATGGTGTGGTTAGAAGTGGTTCTGATTGTGGTGGGTAAGGAATTCCACACCTTGGCTATAACATGATTTAACAATTAGTCACTAAGAATTAATCTGATTTATCATTTTGTTATGAATACATGACTTCCAACTTAATAATTTAAGGTACATTTTTAAAATTCTAAGAAGGCAATCATTCCTCAGCTCTGCACAGATGTTCTCTCCATCTTATAGGTATTGATATTGGCTTGATACATAGCCTTATTTTCTATTAGCGAATGCTGCCTCTGAGTCCTCCCACAGCTTAGAGCCTCACCAGGTATATGTAAATGTGGTACTCTATATTGATCTGATTAACTTTTCATTTTTAATAATCTTTAGTTGAATTTTTTATTGTAATTAATGATCACTAACTGTTGCTGCAACCTGGAAATAAAACATAGAAAGCACGTAGAAGGTCATATCACTGAAAATATTTTCAAAGGCATTAACATTTCATCTGCTCATATATAACATATTTGAGGAAAACATTTTTAGTGAGAATGGAATGTCATTGCTTTGATTGTGGTCAGCTAACAAACAGTAGTCAGTAGCTGATATATTTCCTGTATTAGTTTACCACAACTCTGGGAATCTTTCAATCACACAGAAACTGTTTGCATGAAATGGACAATAACATTAAGATGTGATAACTTTTACATTTAATTTTACCAGTTTTGAGGACCGTATGCATGTGTGAAGACAATAATACCCATTTGTTAACCAGGTAACCCCACTGAGCATACAATCTTTTTTCAGGGGAGACCCCAGTGCAATGTTTAGTTAAGTGACTTATTTATGGTCACACAAAAGGCAAATGAGGGCTGAGGGAATCAATCTCTGTATCACAGGAACTATAGCTCACAACCTTAACCCTGTGCACAAACTGCCAGACAATTTTTTTTTTAAACTTGACATATACAACACACAGCTAATATAAGTTATGGGATGTTATGGCATTTTTATGTTCAGGCATGACTAACAACTATTCATTTATAAATACTTATATTGCTTCACGCACCTGCTATCTCTTGGATTAAAAGACATGTAAACCCTGCAGGAGAAAATGCTACAAAGCAGGAAATGACTGTCTTTATGAAAGGTAATTGCACTATAAGCTAATGCAACCGTACTACTTTCCCCAGCTTTAAAACACCAATTACTATATAATTGTTTCATGCCTTACTCATTTTCAGCTGTTAAATGACACCGCATGGGTTAAGTTTGGTCACCACTACACATTTCTGATCTGTATTTAGAGAATATTCCCCAAGCCAAGAGAATGCTTACTGTAAATGTAGTCGAAGCAGTCTGTATGTATTATCTGGTTAAACATTTCTTATAACTGTCATGCTTTTTTTGTAAATCTGTAAATTGCAGCTTTATCCCATTTTGTTATCTCCTTGTGGGAATTACATCGTTAGATACACTGAAATTACATTTTGCAGGCATTACTTCAGTAAAGCAAGCCTTCCTAAATAGTGTGAGTGACCTACATGCATTCCTTTCTTTTTCAGTAAAAAAAAAATCAACCTGATAAGATCAGACAGCCGAGACAGAAGAAAAACTATGACCTCCAAAAGTGGGTCACACCTTTCAAATCACATTTTCTGAATGATCAGAAACTATAAGGAGGTGTTGCATGTGATGTAGTAAAAGAGACAAACTGTCAAGCTTTGTTTGTATTTCTCAAGTGATGTCACAAGAAAAAAATATCACGGGTTTCAACTTTAAACTGAAAACTAAACTTCTCAATTGTCTTAATGACCAAAGAAGGCAACAAAGTTAGGCTAAAAGGTCTTTTAAGATACATGACTAAATTTAATATATAGAATTGCTTCTAGTTTAAATATTGTTACCATCTGTCATAGAAGGTGCCTTTTATTAACAAAGTCGTCTGGTTGTTTTGGTAAGACATTTGTCATTCACTTCATTCATGAATGTCATGGAAGGGGCCAGAGGCAGACAGGTGTTAGCCATATCCCTGGAATTTGGTATTTGAGGGACATGAGATATAGCTTATGGATGGGATTAATCAGTTATACTAAATGTCATGATAAAGACATTTTGTCCGTTATTGTTTCCTGTACTAAACTGCAATTTTTTCATACAAGCTGACACATCATTTGACATTAAAGAATGAGAACACATGGGTTTAATTTTAGCCTATTTTTTGGCTGCAATCTGAACACTGGGAGGAAATTTGTAGGTGGTAGGAATCCCAGCATCCTTGCAGGATCCCCACAGATAAGGGGTCCCCAGCCAAAACCTCTTTAATCTTTAAACTACTAGACAGAATTAGGTATAAACTGTATCAGCAGTTAAGGGCACACAATCAATACTTGATCCAGAAACATTTTCCGCCATCAGCGACAGATGACATTATCCTTGAGAAACAAGGTGGAAGTAAAGATTTTGTCCTGAGCTATAGCTGTTGAAAGTGAAGCGTTCACAGATGAATCATGGAAATCTGAAGCAGATTACCATAAAGGAAAATACTAAAAGATAAAAATCTGAGTTTTTTTCCCAAAATAGATATCTTGTCAAGAGCTTAGAAAATTAATAAATGTACCAGTTTCAGTTGTTACTACTGCACTACCATTAAAACAAACCTGTATCAATGCACGCAGTACACAGATTTAGTCTTACATGCATAAGCTTAGACATTTTGCAGATTATATATATATATATATATATATATATATATATATATATATATATATGGGATCCATACGGATCACCGAACGGCAACATAACTGAAACAGATTTGGCTGGGCATACTTGCGCGAAAGTGCTTTTCACCAAAAGGCACTTACGTGTAAGTATGCCTGTTGTGGAGATCGCACTACAGTGGGGATAAGGGATAATTCCCTTTTCCCCACTGTAGTGTGACCTCGGAGTGACAATATTTAAGTCGGGGGGGTGTGGGGGGCTTGCCCCCTGCAAAAACGTGAAAGTAATTTTTTTTTTTTAAAACGCACTTTAACAAAAGCGCTTTTTCAGTGAAAGCGCTTTCATTAAAGTGTGTTCGGTGATTGTGGATTTGGACTATTGAACTTTCGTTCAATAGTCCTAGATCCATATATATATATATATATATATATATATATATATATATATATATGTATTTATCTCTTGCCCTCATATCCTATTCCCCCAATGTCTGAAGTGATACTGACAGTTAATGAGGATGTGTGGCAACACCATAGAAATTCCATTATTCTGATAAATAAATGTCATGAACTATCTAAAATCCTCTTGAACTATCACCCGAAATAAGTAGGTGAAGTCTTGATTTAAATCTTCATTTGAAGTATGCAGACCATCCTGTAGCATTCCATGTTACACTGCACAGCCATCTTTGAAACAGGAAGCAGCATTCTAAATTGAGGGCTAGAGCCAACAGTTTTCTGATCTTCAGCTCATCATCTCATATATAAAAACATTTAGAGGAAGTATGAAGTTCTCTAAGGAAAGCAAAGTCATGCAAAGGAGAAGGCTTAGATGAAGTTACAAGAGATATGGGGAAAATAGCAATTGAGATTACTCATTGCAGTATGGGGGAAGAGGCATAGCATATGCTGGATGACAGCAGAATTAACATTGTAGTACCAGTGTATTTGAACAAATGGGATATTCACAACTGCGTGCAGTGTAGAAATATCAACATCCTGTCACAGTACATGAAAGTGATAGAGAGGATAACCGATAAACAAATATATAGAATAGTAGAAAATAAGATGGGAGATGAGCAGTTTTGAGTCAGATTAAGATGTACTAAAACCAGGTCAATGTTTGCTGTTAGACAGATAGTGGTGAAAAAGGTGGAGATAACAAAAGAGTCCAAGTGGGCATCCAAGACCTGGAGAAAGTATATGACAATGTCCCAATAAAGCTGATTTGTTCAGGTCTGTGATGACCTGGATTCATTAATCTGTGGTAGAATTGGTGCAGGCTATGTACAAGGACCCATTGACATAAGTCAGCACAATGTTAAGACTCGGAGGGATTCCCAGTGGGAGGGGGTGTGAATCAGAGTTCAGCTCTGAGCCCACTGCTGTTCATACTGGAGATGGACTACATAAGCAAACAAGATGGAGAGGAAAAAACAAAAAATCAAATGCATGCAGATGATGTGGCACTACATGCAAACTCTGAAAAGGAACTTTACAAATTATATGGGACTGGAATGCAAACTTTAAGGTATATCACATGAAACTGAGTACAGACACGGCAGAGGTCACGGCATCAAATGTTGAAATCAGAATAAGTCAAAAACTGAGGCAGAAGAGAAAGCAGTAGAATAGGTTAAGGGTTTCAGGTATCAGTTGCAGAGAAGGGAAGCCAGAATGTAGAGGTCAAATCTAGAATTGTTATCTGGCACAAAGTGCCAGGGGGTGATTTGTGACTGAAGAATGCCAAAGAAAGTAAAATGTAGGGCTGGATTCATGAAGGCTTGCACGGTGTCTTAGAGTAGAGTAAGATTCCATGCAGCCAACATGTCCGCCGAGCGATCCAGGAACAACCGGTAGGGGCGTGCAACTGAGCTCTCCAAACTAGTCCTACACGGACAGGGCTGGGATATGCAAATTACCTCAATTGCAGGTGAAAAACATGCAAATTAGGTAAATTTGCGATCCAGGAAACCCGAACCTGTCCGAGTAGGAGTAGTGTTATTTGCAGAAATGTACTCAGTTGATTACAGAGTACGGTTCTGCAAATAGCAAAACAGAGCCATGTCAGCTGGTAAAAAAAGCATGCATTCACAGGAGGAAGCATGCCAATGGCCAAAACTACAGTCATTGGCAATGGGAAGTGATGCAAATTAAAAATAAAATAACTTTTTTTTTATCCCGATCTCCGGGGTTTAACTGTAGCGCAGCGCCGCGCAAATGTGCTGCGCCCTAAAAAGCAGAAAATTAATAATTAAGATCCATAAATGTGGATTTTATAGCTAAAATGAATTTACAATGCAAGGGAATGGCAGGCTGAAGACAACATGGCCACCGAGTAGAGGTTGCTAAGGGGGGAAGCTCAGTCTAAGAGATGTAACTAAGCATTAGCAGGCAATCCTATGCAAATGAGAGTTAGGGTAGTGAATCGCAAGTTTAGATAGCAAATGAGCACAGTCAGTGGAGTGTAGGAGTAGGATAAGGGTAGTAACAGAGTAGAAGATAGGTGACATCACGAAGGGGGTATGTGTGAAAAGAGTGAAGCTCATTGGAGCAGAGTGACATGTGTCAGCTTACATTTACATAATAGTGAAAGAGGTGTGTCAACAGGTAGGCCAGGTAAAGTCAAGAAATCGAAGGTGTATGCTGTGGATAACACCAAAGTTTCTTGCTGAGCGTGCATGCACATGTGTGCACGCCAGTAAACCCGAGTAAGACAGTGTGCGCGTGTGTAAGGGTGTGTGCGTGCGTGTAGGCTTGAGTAAGCATATGTAAGGCTGTGTAAACAGTTGTAAGTGCGTTTGCGCCAGTGTGCGTGTGTTTTAAGAAGAATAAGCAAGCTTTAGTCCGTGTAAGCATGTGTGCGTGCATGTTAGCTGCTGTGCGCGTGTTTGTGCTTGTGTGCATGGTGCTCCCCCCCCTGAGGAAACAGTAAGGAAAAAGGAAGCATACCAAATAGTGGAAGTTACCAGGGAGTACTAGCAGAGCTAGCAGGTGAAAACAATCAGAATCAGGCAATTACCCAGGCAGAACACTAGCCCATCCCAGCCCAGCACTTAAAACTCTGCAAACAACAGTCCATTATGTTTCTCTCAAGAGACACTGCAACACTGCAGTAAGCTAATAGAAGTGAAAACTGAAAAGGCTTCACTGAGACAAAAAATGTTAGGGGCTGCCATTGCTGTTATAAGGTGACATATGCAACATGCTGAGGGTGGTGATAATGCCAATGCTGCTGGACAACCCACAGTGAGGAGACGGAGAAGAGTGTACAGGCCCAGGGTTACCTACCAGGGGCTACATGAACTGGAGATAGTGGAGCGCTATAGAGTGGACAGAGACCTCTTGCAGCAAATTGTTGAGCTGTGCAGGCCATGCCTCACACACAGAACAAACAGAGGGGAACCCATCCCAGTGGAAACTAAGGTATGTGTTGGCCTAAGAATATTAGCAACAGGTACCTTCCAGAGACCAACTGGTGATATGATGGGGATATCACAGGTATCAGCATCCAGGGTACTGCACCAGTTTCTGGATGCCATGTCAGCACATGACGGTGATCATGTATATTTCCCCAATTCCCGTGAGGTACTGGCCAGCAATATGCGTCTCTTCCAGCAAATAGCGGAATACCCTGAGGTAGTGGGTGCAATAGGCTGCATGCACATACGCATCAAAGCACCAGCCGGATAGCGAGGTAGGGTCTACTTCAACCGCAAGGGCTTCCCCTCCATCAACTGCCAGGTCGTGTGTGATGCCCAGGGCATAATACTGAATGTGTGTGTGCTGGCTGCCCTGGAAGCTACCATGATTCCCATATCTGGCATCTGACGCAGCTGTACCAGACATTTACCAATGGGGACATCCCACATGGTCATCTAGTGGGGGATGCTGGCTATGCACTGGAGCCGTGGCTGATGACACCCATCAGAAACGCACACACACCTGAACAGAAATGCCATAATGAGGCACACGCACAAACAAAAAATGTAATCGAGCATGTGTTTGGGCTGCTCAAGTCACGGTTCCGGTGCCTGGACACATCTGGTGGAGTCTTGCAGTACTCACCAACTACATGTACCCAAATTGTCATGGCATGTGCTATGCTACAGAATATGATCCTACAAAAACAGCTGCAGCAGGACCAGCATAGGCCTGGGCCAAACAGCCCCCCACCATTGCCAAGGCCATCACAGGCAGTGCGTGACTCGGAGGAGGAACAACCGGAACCTGCCCCAGTAGGCAGAAGGAGGAGTGCCCAGTATGCTTTGGCCTTGGCAAAGAGGCAGCGCATAGCACATACACTGGCTCAGTAGGAACTCTGGAAATGATACCTCTCTCTGACCCGCACATATAGTAAAAGGGATGCCTACATTGACATTACCTGCTTCCAAACATGTATAGGGAGTGTAGTATGTGCATCCGACATAGGCAGCCCTGCATCAACACCTGAGGCATGATTGCCATGTGTTAAGCAATATAAAGCAGTGCTAAACAGCATTTACCATCATGAAGTCAATGTAAACAAAATCGCACACACCAACTACTACAAATGTGGTCAATGTAGAGTAATATTGGCCAATGTCCGTCAATGATGGTTAATATTGAGCAATGTTGGACAAGCTGGGTCTAGGTAGGGCATAGCTGAACAAAAGCCAACATGCTCATATTTGCTCTACTGGCCCCTAAGCAGTCCGGTCTGCTCAGTATGAAAATATAAGCGGCAATGGGCCTCAAACCCAGGATACTGTACACTATAGTTATAGTACTGAACCACTAAACTATGACAGTAGGGCGGTGGTTAGCCTGTAGGAAGAAATGTTGATAAGTCTATGTAAAGTATTTCACGGAAACCCTGCAGGCACAGCATAATCCCTGTCGAGTTATGACACAAAGGTGAGTCCTGCAGTAAGAATAGAACCTGACTTTCAACACACACAGTACAAATGTTAATAATGGACATGTAGACATACATCAACAAATGTAGTGGACCTCAGACAGCAACATACTGAAAGGTCACACTGGGCATGCTCACACACTTGAATACATGAGACAAATGTCAGGCAACAGAACACTGACAGTCTGAACTGGGCATGCTCACACACTTAGGCCATGTTGGAGTACAGCATTGGGCCACACATAGCAGGCAGTTGCATGTGTTAACCCAGGAACCTCTCACTACACAGCAATCTGCCCTGTGCAAACACTTATATGACAACAAACACGTATATAATATAGTGGAACCTGCCATAAGCAAATATGTTCTGCAGATACCTAAGCGGTTCATATAAAGTGTGAAAGCAAAGATGATAAAAACCTGCAAACAGTATCAGCAATAAACATTGTGCATCATGAAAATTATCATAGGTTCAGAGGTTGATACTAGGCTATCTGCCCTAGGGCATATACAAGCATAGCCAGAGTGTGTTTGGCTACTGCAACCCAGTCAAATCAGAGCACTGTGCCTGTGAATAGTAGGTCACACAAGATAGCTCATTTACGTTCAGTGTATTGTGCCTCTGTCTAGCAGGGACCCAGAAGATATCCCATGGGTAAACATGCGATCACCCATCCACTTGTCAAGATGTCACCTGTAGGTGGTCAGTGGGTGACTCTGCCTATGCAAAACCGGGATTACACTCCGGAGTGAGTGGAGTCTTTCTGATAATAATCTGCCCCCCCAGCATGTCCTTTTAACATCAGTGCTGAGGTATATGTCCCTTGAGTGTGTAGCAGCAAGGGAGTCGGATATCCTGAGGTGGAGCATGTCCAGTACATCTGGGTCAGATATTGCCTTTAACTACAAGCACACAACACATCCGTGTAGGTGGTAAGTGACTGAGTAGAGCTGGAGTTGCTGTATCAGAACTGTGCAGGGCATCTGTGTGAGTCCCTACATCTGCTCGAAGAGTAACATTTGTGGCCATTACAGTTGCTGCAGGTGTCAGGTAAGGTACATCCCAAAGGTGGCATAGTAACCAAGCATGGTCATGAAGAGTATAGGGGCACAATGACCACAAGTGATCAACATGTGAAACCATGTGAGATATGGTTGGATATGTAGACGTACTGTCTAACCACTATGGCAATAGGATTGTCAAAGGCGAGAGTATGAACAGGTCGTGTCCCCAAACCCATAACAACTACTACTGTATGTAATGGATTACAACCTATGTGGTAATGTGTGGGCATCTTGTCATCCTCAAAGGGGATGACTATGCAACTAATGGCATGTAGCTGTGGGCCATGGCTCAGGCACCAGTCAACCTATTTCTGTGAGACCCTGTATGAGTATGCATGTGCCAGCAGGAGAGCTGATTATGGCACCCAGTTTGCAGTCATCTGCGAACATGGGCAGCCATATCCCTCCTGTGATAGCCTGTACATCACACAAATATATACTGAACAAGAGAGGTCCCAGGACTGAGCTTTGTGGGATGCCATGTGTAACTGGTGTATAGTCAGACATGGCATCTGCAACACTGAGCATGTGGGTGCTATCCCTGCTCCAGGTAGCAATCCATCGTGTCAGATATGTGTCAATATTGATGCTGGTGAGCCTATGCATAATGGCCAAATGGGGTATTGTGTTGAAGGGTTGTGCAAGGTCCAGGCAGGCTGTGTGGACAATCGTCCCAACACTGATAGACCTAGTAACTGTTGAAAGAGTATGAACAGGTCCAACAGGCAAGATCTGCCCACAACAATGCTGTAATGTGTAGGACCCAGTGTCTGTAGGTTTCCCATGTCTATGTGCATAAGTCCCATTACAATATACTCCATAGCTTTGCAGAACAGGCTAGTTAGCCTTTTAGGCTGATATTGTCCATGGTCTGTTGTAGCAGTATTCAGTGGAGCGGGACCACTATCGCTGTATGCCATTCCATGGGTACATATCCTGCAGTAACTCTTATATCGAACAGTGATGTAATGTGAGTGTTACGTCTGTCATGAAGGCTGTGTACGGCACAGGCCAGGACACCATCTGGTCCCATTGATGCTGTGTTGTCCGCTGTGGGGAGGGCAGCACTCACTTGTTTACTCATAATGTCTGGGAGGTTACACTCTGTTGGTATGGGCAGTACCACCTTAGGGGGGATGGGGGAACACATCTGCACTGAACTTGTTTGCCAGGATGATGGCAATATCAGTGGGTTTAGGGTATGTTTAGTCAGTATGCAGTAACACACAGAATATCAGTGAGTGTCCAGCCAGATACCGGAATCAACTGAAGAAGGCCTTGTGAGTGTCTAATGTGTCTGGTGCAATTGTCCGTTAGAAACGTGCCTGACATAAATACCCGAGTGATTGTAGCAGTCCGCTAGTACAGATCACAGATGCCTTCCCTGTCTGGGATTGTACTCTATCATATAGTAGCTTCCTCCATTTGTTGTAAAGCGTATTAATGGCTGGGGTCTACCAGACAGGTCCACTGCCATTGGAGGAGTGAGTCCAGTTGTTATTTTAGATATAATGATCCATGCAATCCACTAGGTGTCCATAGAATGTGTATGTAAAGGATTCAGCCGTCTGAGCCATACTTACCACTGACCCAGGGTCTCTGAAGGATACCACCATGGTTTGGAGGAGTGTGATGTTTGCTTTTGGGAAGTTCACCAAGATTACCCAGGATGGGTGTGGGGAAAGGATATGGATGTCCAGTGAGATAAAGTATGTCCTGCCCTTACCAATGAGGGGTATATCGCAGGTGTGGAACATAGAGTCCCCATGTCAGTGATGATCGTGTCCAATATTTTGTCCCCTCTTGTGGGTGTGTTGACCAGTTGTGCCATAGCATATGAGTTTAGAAATAGTAGCAACTGTTGGGCGAGGGTGTTGGGGCCTGAGTACTATCCACAGTCAATGTGTGGGTATTTGACGTCACCCAATATAATGGTGTTTGGGGAGACCTTCATATGGTCCAATGTTCCCAGGAAAGCTGAGTGAGGTTGCTGAGTTGGGGAGTGTGGTCTGTAGCAGGCAACAAACCAAAAGGCAGATTTGCACAATGTTAGGTGCATATGTCTGGTCTGTGATGCATTGCGCAGTGCTACCAACCCGGAGGTATGTGTATCTGTGATGTATATGGATACTCCCCCTATTTGTGTTGGCCATTCTGAGTTATGTGGTCAGAAAGCATGGTACGAAATACAACCTGGTAGTGCTGGTGTGCATGTGGGAGCCTCAACCATGTGTCTGTTAGTGCACAGATATTGCTATCCTCCATACTGAGGAGATTCCTGAGTGGGCGCAATTTGAGGGTAATGCATCTGGTGTTGAGCAGCATTACCCTCAGTGTCATGTACTCTGTAATGTGTATCGAGGTGGTTCTGTCCTTTGAGCCCTGCTTAAATAGGGCAGTATGGTGGCAGCAAGTGCCCTAGCCAGTATTCAAAAGTCCAAGGGTGACAGGTGCAAGCTGTCCATAGGGAAGCTACGTGTCATGTCGAGCATGTCACCGTAGGGTGACAGACACTGTGTCCCTTTGAATAACACCAATATGTTAGCCAACTGTTAAACGTGATCAGTTTGTTGGTAAACTGTGACATCATACTTGGTGAGTGTAAGATGCTAGACAAGGTCAGGGTAATACTGGGCTGGGCTACATGATCACAGAGTTCCTCTATGTGTCATGTCATGTGGTCCAGGGAGGAACATCTGAGGTTGTACGCACCAGCATGGACAATGATGAAGCCAGTCCTGGACTTGCTTTGGAGTGACCTGAGTGCATGTGTTATGTGGTGGATCATGGCACCTGAGAGACAGCTCAAAGTGACTATTCCCCTGTCTGGCCTGGTGAGTGGGACGATAGTGTGTTTGACATTAAGTGTCACCTATAACAAGTGTATCAGGTGTGTTGTTTAGCCCAAAGGGCAGTGACTGTGTGGCACACTGACATTGTGAACTGTGTGACATGTGGACATTGTAGTGGGGTAGCAGTTGTATGTGTGTCTGATTTGGAGGTCTCTACTGCTTAGGCAAAGTGTATGTAGAGCCTCCGAATATGTGTATGTGTGATAATGTGGTTTGTTTGCTGTCACTATCGGTGTATTTGAGACTGATATGTGGTGTGTGTGGTCACCATCACCACCTGATAGACTATGCCAGTCATGGGTTGAGAGAGCTCAGCATCCTGTATGTCAATATTGTTACATCTCCCACATATATGTGAGTGTGTTGGGAGGAGGAGAGGGTTGTCTGTGTACATGAGGCAGATGTGACATTGTGTCATAACCACAATATTCACTAGCTGGACTGAAGAGTACACATGAAACCGACCCCTGGACATGCCAGTGTATTATGATGACATACTCTGTAGCCTGATCACAAAGGATCAGTAGGGTGTTAAGTGTGTAAAAGAGTATAACCGGGATTAGTGCTCAGGTTTGTCAGTGTTTTGTAAAGAGTAGCTGAGAAGGAGTCCAGACTGAGAATCATGACATGTCCTTCAGCTATGTAATAAATAGTAATGTACACGCATATATGTGCTTAGTCAGGGACAACTGTACCTTACTGACATTGCCGACATCCTGTCAGACAGGCCCATGTATACATACCCACTCCCCACTGATGATAGTCCCTGACATCATACCAGGAGATATCACATGTAGAATGGCTGAACAGCTCCCCCCAAAGCCAAGAGCATGGCAGCAATTGGATTACATTGTTTCCCAATATGTGTCATGCATGCACTACAGAACAGACCCTGCACCTGAACAGTCTGTTGAGCCTCACCCACTCCACAGGACCTGGAACCGTCGAATGTGTTACAGCAACATATGGCACTCCCCACATGTGTGGGTGCACAACACACCATGGGAAGTATAGTCCAGTAAGCCTATAAAGTCTGATCTGCAAGGCCATGGAGGGCATCATGGAATAAGTCATAAACAGAGCTATTGGAAACTGACAAACACACAACCCTACCAACTGTGGTATGTTCATGTGCAGATCATGGTTCCCAAGCATGCTACACTGTCTGCAAGGCAGCCACCCAGGACATACATCATGGAACAGAGCTACACTTGTCCCACATAGACTTTGAACAGCTCTTCATCAACATCACAGACACATGTCGTATCCACAAAACCAACAATCTGTGCATAGATATGTGTTGACATATGAAGAGATGTCAATGTGTCCACAGATAGATTTCACAAGGTGAGACTCACGGGGTCCTGTACCAGCTGTTGATACCTGCCGACCTACATGGATCATTTCTGGGATTGCATAAAAATGTGTACACACATTACCATGTCCAGTCTGATGATGTCATCATCCTACAAATATACCAGGAGAAGAAAAGCCACCCAGTAAGGTATATCGCGTGCTATGTTAATGCATATTTTTCTAGTATAATAACATAGTTAGGAAGGGGTTTGAGTCATGAAAATACCAGGTGTGTGTGTGTGTGGGGGGGGTATGTGTGTGTTTTCCTTTGAGAGGAGTATCCTTTTCGGAGACTGGGAAAATTCATTAAAAGAGGTACATCCCTCTTTGGAAAGTTTGATGATGTCAGCATCCTACAAATATTCAAGGATAACAACAACCACCCAACAATGCATATAGCGTGCTGTGTTAATGCGTATTTCTTTAATATCATAACATGGTTAGATAGGGGTTTGAGTCCTGCAAACACCGTGTGTGTTGGTGGGGGGTGTGTGTGTCTTCCTTTGAGAGAAGTATCCTTTTTGGAGACTGGGAAAACACATTAAAAGAGGTACATCCCTCTTTGAAAAGTTTGATGATGTCAGCATCCTACAAATATTCAAGGAGGACAGCAATCACCTAATAATGCATATAGCGTGCTGTGTTAATGTGTATTTTTCTAGTATCGTAACATGATTAGATAGGGGTTTGAGTCCTGCAAACACCATGTGGGGGGGGGGGGTATGTGTGTGTTTTCCTTTGAGAGGAGTATCCTTTTTGGAGACTGGGAAAACACATTAAAAGAGGTACATCCCTCTTTGGAAAGTTTGATGATGTCAGCATCCTACAAATATTCAAGGAGAACAACAACCACCTAATAATGCATATAGTGTGCTGTGTTAATGCGTATTTCTCTAATATCATAACATGGTTAGATAGGGGTTTGAGTCCTGCAAACACTGTGGGGGTGTGTGTGTTTTCCTTTGGGGGGGGGGGTTTATGTGTGTGTTTTCCTTTGAGAGGAGTATCCTTTTTGGAGACTGGGAAAACACACAAAAAGAGGTACATCACTCTTTGGAAAGTTTGATGATGTCAGCATCCTACAAATATTCAAAGAGAACAGTGACCACCCAATAATGCACATAGCGTGCTGTGTTAATGCATATTTTTCTAGTATCGTAACATGGTTAGATAGGGGTTTGAGTCCTGAAAACATCGTGTGCGTGTGGGGGGGGGGGTATGTGTGTGTTTACCTTTGGGGGGGGTTTATGTGTGTGTTTTCCTTTGAGAGGAGTATCCTTTTTGGAGACTGGGAAAACACATTTAAAGAGGTACAGCCCTCTTTGGAAAGTTTGATGATGTCAGCATCCTACAAATATTCAAGGAGAACAGCAACCACCCAATAATGCATGTAGCGTGCTGTGTTAATGCGTATTTCTCTACTATCATAGCATGGTTAGATAGGGGTTTGAGTCCTACAACGTGTGTGTCTGTGTGTGTGGGGTGGGGGGGTTATGTGTGTGTTTTCCTTTGAGAGGAGTATCCTTTTTGGAGACTTGGAAAACACATTAAAAGAGGTACATCCCACTTTGGAAAGTTTGATGATGTCAGCATCCTACAAATATTCAAGGAGGACAGCAACCACCCAATAATGCATATAGTGTGCTGTGTTAATGCGTATTTCTCTAGTATCATAACATGATTAAATAGGGGTTTGAGTCCTGCAAACACTGTGTGTGTGTGGGGGTATGTGTGTGTTTTCCTTTGGGGGGTTTTATGTGTGTGTTTTCCTTTGAGAGGAGTATCCTTTTTGGAGACTGGAAAAACACATTAAAAGAGGTACATCCCTCTTTGGAAAGTTTGATGATGTCAGCATCCTACAAATATTCAAGGAGAACAGCAAGCACCCAGCAATGCATATAGCGTGCTGTGTTAATGCGTATCTCTGTAGTATCATAACATAGTTAGATAGGGGGTTGAGGGGGATGTGTGTGTTTTCCTTTGAGAGGAGTATCCTTTTTGGAGACTGGGAAAACACATTAAAAGAGGTACATCCCTCTTTGAAAAGTTTGATGATGTCAGCATCCTACAAATATTCAAAGAGAACAGCAACCACCCAATGATGCATATAGCGTGCTGTGTTAATGCGTATTTCTCAAGTATCATAACATGATTAGATAGGGTTTTGAGTCCTGCAAACACCATGTGTGTGGGGAGAGGGGGTATGTGTGTGTTTTCCTTTGAAAGAAGTATCCTTTTTGGAGACTGGGAAAACACATTAAAAGAGGTACATCCCTCTTTGGAAAGTTTGATGATGTCAGCATCCTACAAATACTCAAGGAGGACAACAGCCACCCAATAATGCATATAGTGTGCTGTGTTAATGCGTATTTCTCTAGTATCATAACATGATTAGATAGAGGTTTGAGTCTTGCAAACACTGTGTGTGTGGGGGGGGTATCTGTGTGTTTACCTTTGGGGGGGTTTTATGTGTGTGTTTTCCTTTGAGAGGAGTATCCTTTTTGGAGACTGGGAAAACACATTAAAAGAGGTACATCCCACTTTGGAAAGTTTGATGATGTCAGCATCCTACAAATATTCAAGGAGGAGAGCAACCACCCAATAATGCATATAGTGTGCTGTGTTAATGCATATTTCTCTAGTATCATAACATGGTTAGATAGGGGTCTGAGTCCTGCAAACACCGTGTGTGTGTGGGGGGGGAATGTGTGTGTTTTCCTTTGAGAGGAGTATCCTTTTTGGAGACTGGTAAAACACATTAAAAGAGGTACATCCCTCTTTGGAAACTTTGATGATGTCAGCATCCTACAAATATTCAAGGAGAACAGCAACCACCCAATAATGTATATAGCGTGCTGTGTTAATGCGTATTTCTCTAGTATCATAACATGTTTAGATAGGGGTTTGAGGGGGTATGTGTGTGTTTGCCTTTGAGAGGAGTATCCTTTTTGGAGACTGGGAAAGCAGATTAAAAGAGGTACATCCCTCTTTGGAAAGTTTGATGATGTCAGCATCCTACAAATATTCAAGGAGAACAGCAACCTCCCAATAATGTATATAGCGTGCTGTGTTAATGCGTATTTCTCTAGTATCATAACATGGTTAGATAGGGGTTTGAGGGGGTATGTGTGTGTTTTCCTTTGAGAGGAGTATCCTTTTTGGAGACTGGGAAAACACATTAAAAGAGGAACATCCCACTTTGGAAAGTTTGATGATGTCAGCATCCTACAAATATTCAAGGAGGACAGCAACCACCTAATAATGCATATAGCGTGCTGTGTTAATGCGTATTTTTCTAGCATCATAACATGATTAGATAGGGGTTTGAGTCCTGCAAACACCGTGTGTGTGGGGAGAGGGGGTATTTGTGTGTTTTCCTTTGAGAGAAGTATCCTTTTTGGAGACTGGGAAAACACATTAAAAGAGGTACATCCCTCTTTGGAAAGTTTGATGATGTCAGCATCCTACAAATACTCAAGGAGGACAGCAACCACCCAATAATGCATACAGTGTGCTGTGTTAATGCGTATTTCTCTAGTACCATAACATGATTAGATAGGGGTTTGAGTCCTGCAAACACTATGTGTGTGTGTGTGTGAGGGCGTATGTGTGTGTTTACCTTTGGGGGGGTTTTATGTGTGTTTTTTCCTTTGAGAGGAGTATCCTTTTTGGAGACTGGGAAAACACATTAAAAGAGGTACATCCCTCTTTGGAAAGTTTGATGATGTCAGCATCCTACAAATATTCAAGGAGAACAACAACCACCCAATAATGCATGTAGCGTGCTGTGTTAATGTGTATTTCTTTAATATCATAACATGATTAAATAGGGGTTTGAATCCTGCAAACACTGTGTGGGGGTGGTATGTGTGTGTTTTCCTTTGAGAGGAGTATCCTTTTTGGAGACTGGGAAAACACATTAAAAGAGGTACATCCCACTTTGGAAAGTTTGATGATGTCAGCATCCTACAAATATTCAAGGAGAACAGCAACCACCCAATAATGTATATAGCGTGCTGTTTTAATGCGTATTTCTCTAGTATCATAACATGGTTAGATAGGGGTTTGAGGGGGGTATGTGTGTTTTCCTTTGAGAGGAGTATCCTTTTTGGAGACTGGAAAAACACATTAAAAGAGGTACATCCCTCTTTGGAAAGTTTGATGATGTCAGCATCCTACAAATATTCAAGGAGAACAGCAACCACCCAATAATGTATATAGCATGCTGTTTTAATGCGTATTTCTCTAGTATCATAACATGGTTAGATAGGGGTTTGAGGGGGTATGTGTGTGTTTTCCTTTGAGAGGAGTATCCTTTTGGAGACTGGGAAAACACATTAAAAGAGGTACATCCCTCTTTGGAAAGTTTGATGATGTCAGCATCCTACAAATATTCAAGGAGAACAGCAACCACCCAATAATGTATATAGCGTGCTGTGTTAATGCGTATTTCTCTAGTATCATAACATGGTTAGATAGGGGTTTGAGGGGGTATGTGTATGTTTTCCTTTGAGAGGAGTATCCTTTTTGGAGACTGGGAAAACACATTAAAAGAGGTACATCCCTCTTTGGAAAGTTTGATGATGTCAGCATCCTACAAATATTCAAGGAGGACAGCAATCATCTAATAATGCATATAGTGTGCTGTGTTAATGTGTATTTCTCTAGTACCATAACATGGTTAGATAGCGGTTTGAGTCCTGCAAACACTGTGTGGGGGGGCGGTATATGTGTGTTTTCCTTTGGGGGGGTTTTATGTGTGTGCTTTCCTTTGAGAGGAGTATCCTTTTTGGAGACTGGGAAAACACATTAAAAGAGGTACATCCCTCTTTGGAAAGTTTGATGATGTCAGCATCCTACAAATATTCAAGGAGAACAGCAACCACCCAATAATGTATATAGCGTGCTGCGGTATATGTGTGTTTTCCTTTGGGGGGGTTTTATGTGTGTGCTTTCCTTTGAGAGGAGTATCCTTTTTGGAGACTGGGAAAACACATTAAAAGAGGTACATCCCTCTTTGGAAAGTTTGATGATGTCAGCATCCTACAAATATTCAAGGAGAACAGCAGCCACCCAATAATGTATATAGCGTGCTGTATTAATGCGTATGTCTCTAGTATCATAACATGGTTAGATAGGGGTTTGAGGGGGAATGTGTGTGTTTTCCTTTGAGAGGAGTATCCTTTTTGGAGACTGGGAAAACACATTAAAAGAGGTACTTCCCTTTTTGGAAAGTTTGATGATGTCAGCATCCTACAAATATTCAGGGAGAACAGCAACCACCCAATAATGTATATAGCGTGCTGTGTTAATGCGTATTTCTCTTGTATCATAACATGTTTAGATAGGGGTTTGAGGGGGTATGTGTGTGTTTGCCTTTGAGAGGAGTATCCTTTTTGGAGACTGGGAAAGCACATTAAAAGAGGTACATCCCTCTTTGGAAAGTTTGATGATGTCAGCATCCTACAAATATTCAAGGAGAACAGCAACCACCTAATAATGTATATAGTGTGCTGTGTTAATGCGTATGTCTCTAGTATCATAACATGGTTAGATAGGGGTTTGAGGGGGTATGTGTGTGTTTTCCTTTGAGAGGAGTATCCTTTTTGGAGACTGGGAAAACACATTAAAAGAGGTACATCCCTCTTTGGAAAGTTTGATGATGTCAGCATCCTACTAATATTCAAGGAGAACAGCAACCACCTAATAATGCATATAGCGTGCTGTGTTAACGCGTATGTCTCTAGTATCATAACATGGTTAGATAGGGGTTTGAGGGGGTATGTGTGTGTTTTCCTTTGAGAGGAGTATCCTTTTTGGAGACTGGGAAAGCACATTAAAAGAGGTACATCCCTCTTTGGAAAGTTTGATGATGTCAGCATCCTACAAATATTCAAGGAGAACAGCAACCACCCAATAATGTATATAGCGTGCTGTTTTAATGCGTATTTCTCTAGTATCATAACATGTTTTGATAGGGGTTTGAGGGGGTATGTGTGTGTTTTCCTTTGAGAGGAGTATCCTTTTTGGAGACTGGGAAAACACATTAAAAGAGGTACATCCCTCTTTGGAAAGTTTGATGATGTCAGCATCCTACAAATATTCAAGAACAGCAGCCACCCAATAATGCATATAGCGTGCTGTGTTAATGCGTATTTCTCTAGCATCATAACATGATTAAATAGGGGTTTGAGTTCTGCAAACACCGTGTGTGTGGGGAGAGGTGGTATTTGTGTGTTTTCCTTTGACAGAAGTATCCTTTTTGGAGACTGGGAAAACACATTAAAAGAGGTACATCCCTCTTTGGAAAGTTTGATGATGTCAGCATCCTACAAATATTCAAGGAGAACAGCAACTACCTAATAATGCATATAGCGTGCTGTGTTAATGCGTATTTTTCTAATATCATAACATGGTTAGATAGGGGTTTGAATCCTACAAACACTGTGTGTGGGGGGGGTATGTGTGTGTTTTCCTTTGGGGGGGGTTTTATGTGTGTGTTTTCCTTTGAGAGGAGTATCCTTTTTGGAGACTGGGAAAACACACTAAAAGGGGTACATCCCTCTTTGGAAAGTTTGATGATGTCAGCATCCTACAAATATTCAAAGTGAACAGCGACCACCCAATAATGCATATAGCGTGCTGTGTTAATGTGTATTGTATGTGTGTGTTTTCCTTTGAGAAGAGTATCCTTTTTTGGAGACTGGAAAAACACATTAAAAGAGGTACATCCCTCTTTGGAAAGTTTGATGATGTCAGCATCCTACAAATATTCAAGGAGAACAACAACCGCCCAACAATGCATATAGCGTGCTGTGTTAATGCGCATTTCTTTAATATCATAACATGGTTAAATAGGGGTTTGAGTCCAGCAAGCACCGTGTGTGTTGGGGGGGGTGTGTGTGTCTTCCTTTGAGAGAAGTATCCTTTTTGGAGACTGGGAAAACATATTAAAAGAGATACATCCCTCT